>NC_081414.1:445863496-446167663 GCF_030272615.1 Cryptomeria japonica | reverse complement strand
GATCCAGATTTTGGGTGTTGATTTATGGTCAAATGGGCATGTCCATGATGGGAAAGTGTATGAGAGTCTGTTTGATCCCACAGTTCAAATTTTGGGACATGTTGTGCAAGCATATGGCATTTTCCACCATATGGTTAGAGAGGAAAATGTTGTGGGCGCGAAGATGGCCTTAGAGACTTTAGAAACTGTCCCTGAATCAGGTATAATGGTGGGATATTTTGATCTCAATGCGGAAGAGAAAAAAATGAAAAATGGCAAAGGCTTGGAGGCTTTTCAAAAATAGTGTGGGAAAAGCGTACAGTCTGGATGAGTTCGATGCTTTCATGGAAGCAAACAAGGACATTCTCCCTGAAAAAATGATACACAAGGTGAAATAAATAGGGGAGGGCATTAAATATCTGTATTGCTAAAATCCCCATGTGTTAGACTTATCGGTAGTTATATGTTTATGCTTGTAGTATTAAGTGTAATGCTTTTTTATATGTTATGTAATGTAGTAGTTATATACTCATGACCACACTATGAGAAGTTTATGAGACTCTATATTAGTAGTTTTTAAAAGTTGTGAAGCGTATGAGACTCTATATGAGCAGTTTATGAGACTCCATGTTAGCAATTTATGTTTTGTATTTGGAATGGCTCAATATGTTTATGTTAATAGTAATACACTAGTTTGGGATGTTAATGTTTATGTTAATAACAATTCTTCTATGTTCGAAAGTGTATGCTAGACTTGTCTATTATATTGCTTGGAATGCCTTATGATGTTTATATATAGTTTTGATAGTTATTCCTATATTACTACAACAATTAACCATAACAATGAACCCTTATTAATTGTTATGGTAAATTGTTGATAATATTTGTCATATTACTACAATATTTAACCATGACAATTAACCCTTATTACATCCAAAGTGTCAAACCTAAAAATTACATTTAAAATAAAGGAAAACAAGTGTGTTCTAATATTTCCATTTTGTGCACCTATCTATTAGGTAATCATACCATTCCCACCTAGCCTTTCTACCAATTCCATCTCCTAACCTTAAAGTAGTGGATAACTTTGTACCCCCTAAAACCCTTGTCCTCACTCCTCACCCCCTTTCTCTTATACAAATTCAATAACATAAAATTAGACATAACAATAAAAAAAATCTACTTATACATTGATATATATGTAAACCAATTGTATATCAAGCTTCACTAAAACTATATATTATCTCAAAACACTTAATTGACAACAATTATCTAAAATCAAATGTATAAACAAAAAGAAAGCATACATACATGCATCTAACATCCAATGATATATAAAAGCAATACTTTAATTATGTTCTCTCTTGTTGCTTACTTTTCACTTGGCACCCAAAATCTAAATAGAAAATACAAGGAAAGAGATTGAATGACAACAATTGTATTATTTACCCAACATTAAATGATATTTAAAAGCAATAATTGAATTATTTTCTCTTTTATCGCACCTACTTTTCAACTGACACCCAAAATTTAAATAGATAAAACAAGAAAATTGATATTTCAAAAAGACATGACAAAAAGAATGCATACATGCATCTAACAACATCAAACAATATTTAAAAGCAACAATCAAATTGTTTTCTCTTTTGTCACACTTATTTTTCAATTGACACCCAAAACTTAAATAGAAAATACAAGAAATCTTGACATTTCAAAAGACAAAACTATTGATAATAATTGTCATATTAGTACAACAATTAACCATAACAATTAACCCTTATTATGTTTATGTAAAATGTTGATAGTAATTTCCATATTGCTACAATAGTTAACCATAACAATGAACCCTTGTTAATTGTTAGGGTAAACTATTGATAGTAATTCCCATATTACTACAACAGTTAAGTATATTTGTGTTAACTATGTTAATAGTAATTTCCATATTACTACAACAGTTAACCATACAAATGAACCCTTATTAATTGTTATGGAAAACTGTTGATAGTAATTCTCATATTACTACATCAGTTAACCATTACGTATTAACCCTTATTATGTTTATGTAAAATGTTGATAGTAATTTCCATATTACTACAATAGTTAACCATAACAATGAACCCTTACCATGTTTATGTAAAGTGTTGATAATAATTCCCATATTACTACAACAGTTAACCATTATGCATTAACCCTTATTATGTTTATGTTAACTGTTAGTAGTAATTCTCAAATTACTACAACAGTTTACATAAATTACTACATTTGTTTTCACAGACCTAGTTGTTTGTTGTATTTTTATTGTCTGTTGTTTTCACAACAATTAACTGTCGATAATGTATTACTATAATATTTAACATAAATTACTACAACATTAAATTAAACTACATTTCACAACAACTAACAATAAATTAAACTACATTTCACATTCATCAACCAATACAACATAAATTACCCTTTGCATTTATGCCACAAAAATTCTACAAAGAAAAAGTAGCTTGTTTTTTTAGATAATAATAAATAAAAACCTCTCTGTAGAGTAACAGAAACAAAAAACCCAATATTTTTACATCTGCGAAATCTTATAGGAGGTTTAAATGGAGACCATATTTCCCTTTTGGATATTTTTTTTATTGATGAACACATATTTTAGTGTTAAAAAAAGCAAACCCTCACAAAAAAATTGACCAATATCGAACAACGGCCAATGAAACAAAAACGTTAACCATTATGCATCGTAACATACAACAAATGAAGAACCCACAAATATAGAGCACATTACAACTTAAAAAGTATCGATATCTACCACATTATGTATCAAAACAATTTACAGATGAATAACCCATATTCCTATATCACATTATGATCACCTATGCCTTACAAAACCACTCTCGAAGAACATGAACGTTTTCATAGCACAAACGAAATGAAAAAAACACAGAGACAAAATGTAAAGCACGAAATGAAAAGAAAAAACACAAAATCGGATAATGGAAGCCTTAGTGAGGAGTATTCCTCACTTGGGTCAAAAACCAAGACCCAAAATCCACCCCTCCAAGCTCCTCGATAGCTTCAAAGTCACTCTACAACTACCTGCATGGTGAAAAAGGGGAAGTAACCACACACTCACAAGTTATACAGTCCAAAAAACCCATCAAAAAATGTTTAAGGGAATGCACTCAAGCTTTGTTATCTTTTCACTCCAAAACAGTGTGAAAGAAATGTTGTTCAATCAAGCCAAACACTTCAGTGGACATGTAGGGAGAACAGAAAAACACAAAATTGAGCATCTTCCATTGGTGCCAAGGCGAGCATCTTTTGATGGTTGGGTGAACACGTTTTCCTCTACAAACTCTTAAAGAGTTGAGAAGAAGTAGGAAGAACAAAAGGAAAGTTGCGAAGGAAGGGCGTAAAGGCAGGTGCATTCAATGTTGTCCTAGTCGGGAAGGTCGAGCTATGTCATGGCAGTAAAGTGAAGCAATGTGGAGTTAATGTGAGGAAGAGAAAGAGTGTAGGGTGGTGGCGGGTAGAAAAAATAGGCAAGTTGATCATTAAGGTGGCCTTGCAATCAGATTCCACGTGACCACCTTGTCAAATACAAGATATTTTAGGAGTAGGTTGATAAGGTGGGCATGCACACATTTTAGACAATGCACAATTTGGGGTGTTTTTGGACATGGTGGACAAATGAGGTTAGAACACATGGCAGGCATGCCAGAAATGGCAAAAAAAAATACGATCGACTTGTCCAGCCAACGGTCTAGCTGGAGGGCAAAAAATTAGGTTATGGGGTCCATGTGGTGCGCCACGTGGACCTCTAAAGTTAGGGTGAACATGTATTGGCTCCCTCCCCTACAATTACATAAAAATCAAATTTCATATTTGATTCCTTCACGTTCCTTCTTAAAAAGATTGCACACTTTTTTCTCCATTAGAGATTTCTAAATGGATTATCGTAATATTTTATCTTTTTTAATAATAATGTAGTTTAGTGGTTTTTTTCATATTTTAATAATCTCATAAATTAATAAATTAATATTTTAATAATCTAAATAACACATAATAACGACTAGCTAGGGTTTTGTAAGGGAAATGGAGATCAAAGCTTGCAAGGGCGAAGGAGCAATGGGAGGTTTCATAGTAAGGCAAGACACCCCCCAGGCATGGTTTGGGAGGATAAAACCCTTTGGAAGCACTAAAGGTTTTCAAAAAAAGACCTGGAAAACTCGGAATCTTCCCAACGTTCAACAGTTTCAGGCTAGAAGATTATCTGGTCTCCAAATGGGTTGGGTGGACGAGTTCTGGTGAGTGAAAGATCATAATGATACCATAAAGGTAAGCTTGAAAACCCTAAAATCATGTTCTCTGACTATCCATATAGAAAACAAGGAATGGAAAGAGGCTATAGAAATGCTAAGGGAAAGGGCTTTTTATATGAAATGGTCTAGTGAATGGCCTGCATATGTGCGAGTGCAGAAATGGTGTGATGAAAATTAGGGGAAATATTTTTGTCTCAACTCTCTCCTAAATGGGTTTTATCTAGTGGTGTGGCCCAGATCCTGGAAGAAAGAATGGATACTTAATAGTGGACATTTCATGATGAGCGGGAAAGGGTTTTTTTTATCACATATTGGAAACCAATTTTTAACCCTTTAAATGCATCCATTGATGAGGTTCTGGTTTGGCTAAGTATGTACAATATTTTGAATGAGTATAAAGATCTTGAAACCCTAAAACTGATTAGTAATAAGGTAGGGCATTTTCTTTTTGTAGATTAGGTGGTGGAAAAAAAGGATTTTAGCACCTACACAAGAATATGTGTTTAATGGAAACCAGTTCCCCTACTTCCTGAAGAGATTGAAATCTACACTTTAGAAGGCATTTGGAGGCAAAAAATAGAAATTGAGGAGAATGTGGAGAATGGTAAGAAGTGCAAAAATACAAGGCACTTGACTGAGCACTGTATTGTCAATGTGAAGGGAAAAGAACTAGAAAATAATAGATTGTTGAATTAGATTCAAACTTTGATGGAAAAGGAAGATGGTCCTTCTCACTTAGGAGTAGGGAAGGAGGTACTTCTAGGATCGTGTTGGAATCAATCAACTATAGTTTTGATAAAGGTGACAGTTTCCCTACTAATAGACAGAGCCCCTCTTGTATTGATTCTAAGGTGGGAAATCAAATGTTTATGATGGAACAGGATCATGAAGATTATGTTCACTATAATCAAGAGAGACTAATGGTGGTGGAAAGTAATAGGGTATTGGAAAATTTGAATTCCTCTCTAATGTGAGGACAAGCAGAGGCACAAGTCCTAGAAGGGGAAGGGGTGAATGAGAGATATTAGTAAAGTCATGGAGATGAAGATGCATTTGGGGACATGTGTAGTGCTAGGCTCGATGGAGGGGAGGAACCCACTAAAGAAATCAGGTAACTTTGTTGATGAGGGCACTGGAAGTTTGTCAAAGTTGAAAAGGGACTCGAGCCCTTCTTGGAGGGAAATATGGTGGAGAACAACATTGTTTCTAGGCGGCCTCCATGAGCTCTCCTCTATCATTTAGAAATGTTTTTCTAGTGTTCGATGTGTAAATGATAAAGTTGGAGAGGATATAGAGGAAATCTATTTTAAAGATATCCAAATTTCTCCCATTAGAAATTTGGAAAGTTCCTTTAAAGAAGAAAGGTTGCAAAGGAAAATCTTGATTTCACTGGAGGCATGTTGACCTTTGAGGAGGATGAATTGGGGCTGCAAGAAGAAGTTGGTATACCAAGAAAAAGATGTCTAGAGAAGACATAATCAAGGGTGTTCAAAGCTAAAAATGGGGAGAAAAGAAGGAAGGGGTCAAAAACCATAAAGATGCATTTGGAAATTGTTGGAAGTGAAAAAGGACAAAGCAAATTGAGATTGGGAAAAGGCTATGTCTTTTCGCAGGAGCAATGAGAGTCCTTTCAAGGAATGTTATGGGTTGCAATTCCCTAATAAATTTCAACTAATAAAGAGATTTCTTGATTAGTCGTGCCTTGATTTGGTATTGTTGTAGGAAACTAAACTTAAAAATGATGATTTTGCTTCTTTCTTGGGTAAATTTTATCATTGGAATTGTTTATTTATGGAAGTTGAAGGGGCTTCAGGAGATTTGGGAGTGTTATGGAGAGACTTTACCATGGTAGTGAACTTGATTAGACAAGAGAAATACTGGTAGTGGATTAAAGTGTTTTCAAAACCTTTGAATTCATTGCTTTTCTTAATTAATGCGTATGGACCCAACAACACCTTGGGCAAAAGATGTTAGAGTATTCGAGTATTTACTTGATTAATTAAACATTATTTGTTTAATTATTTAAGTTCCCTTTATCTCTTTTACACTTAAGCTAACTTTAGGTGCATATAATTAATTATTTTGTGCAAACCTAGGTTTTCCCTTTTAGGGTTTCTTGACCTATTAAAGGTTGAGTTCTTTCTTTTCATTGTATGAAGAAGGATTATTATTGACAATACATTTTGGAGATTATTGAGCTCTCATCTTTTGGAGCATATTTTTCTTGTGTATTCTTTCCTTTTGTGATTTGCTTCATTGCTTCTCCTTGTAACAGGTTTTTCAGCTTGCAGAGATTATTTGGGCTCCTGTAGTGTTGTATTTTCTCAACTCCTATATGGTATCAGAGCTTCAGATCTGCAGCTGCCTGTTATTGTTTTGAGAATTTTTCCTTTGGAAGCAGATCTGGGGTTTCAGGAATTTTTTTATGTACCTAGGGTTTGATCTTTTTTTTTGAGCACTTTGGGCCTAAAAGGACCTCACCATCGTGCTCAGAAGGCCTGAAAACCCCTATGGTCATATAAAATTTGACCTATTTTGGTCCCTGAGCCTCTAGGTGAATTTTTTTCTCAGATCCAGGCCGTACGACCCCTTACACACAGATCGAGAAAAAAATTTTCGAAAAAAAAAATATTTTGCCTTTTTACGACATGCAGGCCGGATTTTGAGTTTTTTCATCTCAAAAATAAATAAAAAACAAAAAGGCGACAAAAAAAAAAAGGGGTTTTACAAATTTTTTTTTTTTCTAAAGTTTTTTTTTGGGGGGGAATCCCACAATACGCAGGGTACCGTGGGGCCCCCTGCCTCCACGCAGGTCATGCAGTACGCTGCCTCGGGCCCCGCTCCCTTCGGCCTCCGCCGGTCCGGCCACCTGCCGGCCTCCCTGCAGCCTCCGGCACCGCCCAGGTTCCCGGTCGCCGCCCGACCCCCGACCTTCCCGCTACCCGGCCCTCTGCCACTCGGCTGCCGCGTGCAGTCTGTTGGCCTCCCTGCACCGCAAGGTGCCCAGCTCCCTGGCCTTCCTGCTGCCCGGTTGCCGCTTCCCTACCGGCCCCCGCGGCTCCCTACTGGCCCTCGACTCCCCGGCCTTTGGCTTCCTCCGGCCCCCGACGGCCCGGTCTCCGGCCTCCTGTCGGCCCTGGCCCCTGCAGCGCCTCCCCTGTCGCTCGCTGTAGTGCCTCGCCGCCACCGTTGGCTGCCCCAGCGGCCCCCGCTCCGCTCTTGCTTGCCGCCCTAGTGGCCCCTGTCGGTTTGGCCTCTACCTGCACCCCGACTCCCCACGCAGCTCTGCTTCGCTCGCCGGCCGCCGGCCGCAACTCTGCTCGGCTCGCTGGCCGCCGCCTGCAGCACCGCCCCGCCATGGCCCGCCGCCTTAGCGGCCCTCGCCCGGCCCGGCCTCC
Organism: Cryptomeria japonica; assembly: GCF_030272615.1. Taxonomy (NCBI): domain Eukaryota; kingdom Viridiplantae; phylum Streptophyta; class Pinopsida; order Cupressales; family Cupressaceae; genus Cryptomeria; species Cryptomeria japonica. Next base: position 446,159,970 of record NC_081414.1, on the reverse strand, counting down.
TCTGCTGCCCTAGCTCCGCCACCCGACCGCCACCGGAACTCCGCCTGACCACCACCGGTGCGCCACCCACTGGCCACCGGACCACCCACTGGCCACCAGACCCCTTTTTTAGCTCTTTTAGGGGGGATTTGGTTTTTTGGCCCTATCTTGGGCATACAGAGTCTTTTTTTTTGAAAACGAATAGGCGTCGGAAAGATGGTTCTGAGGCCGACCTCATGGTATTGGTATTTTTTTCCAATTTTGCTGTTTGACTATGTTTTTTTGCAGTCAAAGTGAGGTCTCTTTTTTGCACTCCAGGAGACGTAGAATGAGCATCCGACCTCTATTTTTTGAAAACTTTATATTTTCGAAAAGCGTGTGCTGTGTACTTTCCAGCCATCTGAGCTTTATTTCTAGATTCTTCTCCATGCATATTTTATTCAGTTTTTTGCTTTTCAGCACTTTGGCAGATATCGTGGTTGTTTCAGGTCCTGGGATCTCTTCTCTGAGTAAGATGTCTCTATTTTTGGTTCACGTTTCTATTTCCAGTCTTCTTCTCATTGTAGCTTGTATTTATGCAAACACACTGAGATAAAGTGCCATCATGCATTGTTTACTTGGAATCTTGCATATCTTGTGTCTTGTTGTACATGCACTATTGATCAAGTGCCATGAGGGGGTTGATGTTTGCCTGTTGTTTGCCATCTTCCTTTGTCAAGTGAGTGTTCCTTCCATGACATTTGCCTAATGATGATGTGTCTCAGCACCTTTGATGTTCTTGGTTCTTCGTCATGCAGTTTTTTTGGTTGTCCTTTTCAGTGTTCCTGTCCCTCTCCCACTTCCGCATTATGGGGAGGTTTATCCTGTTGGTTCTACTGCTTCCGTGGTTCGATTGATCAACTCTTCAAGCTTTGGTTTCTCATGCCATCTGTATCTTCGATTTCAGTTGTTTTGCCTTGTTTGCCTCCTGATTTGAGTAGTGTCATTTGAGGGCACTCATGCAGATTACAGTCTTCTCTACTTGGTCATGTTCTAGTTCAGTAGATGTTCTTCAGATCAGCAGTTACTCTTTGACAGAGTTTGCAGGTTCTTCATGCTTCAGTGATATTAATTTCCATCTCTTTTTGGAGTAGAGTTTTGTTCCCATGTGGTTTTCTCTATTTCTCCAGTTCATAGAGATTTCATTGTATTTGGGTACCTGATCAGGCCTTGTTGCCGGGACCCATCTTTATTGCTTTCATTAGCAGTTCTAGGTTTTAGCTTCTCCCTAAGTCTAGCTTAAGGGGGGGTGTTAGAGTATTCGGGTATTTACTTGATTAATTAAATATAATTTGTTTAATTATTTAAGTTCCCTTTATCTCTTTTACACTTAAGCTAACTTTAGGTGCATATAATTAATTATTTTAATTAATTATTATGTGCAAACTTAGGTTTTCCCTTTTAGGGTTTCTTGACCTATTAAAGGTTGAGTTCTTTCTTTTCATTGTATGAAGAAGGAATATTATTGACAATACATTTTGGAGATTATTGAGCTCTCATCTTTTGGAGCATATTTTTCTTGTGTATTCTTTCCTTCTGTGATTTGCTTCATTGCTTCTCCTTGTAACAGGTTTTTCAGCTTGCAGAGATTATTTGGGCTCCTGTGGTGTTGTATTTTCTCAACTCCTATAAAAGAGAGCTTTGGCAATCCCTTTAAAGGGTGATGAGAAATGATGATTCTAAATTTTATCTTTTTTGGGGGACTTTAATGTTACCCTACTCCCCTCTGATAAAAAGGGCAGATCTAGCTAGTCTGGGCAGGTACAAAAAGTTTTCAATGATTTTTTTTTTCAGGAAATGGATTGATGGAAATAAAGTTTAAGCTATGAGATTTTACTTGGATGAATAGACAATAAGGATTCCTTAACATTGTAGAAAAAATTGATTATTTTTTTATGATAGAAAAATGGGGTCATTTCTAGTGGGTTTTTGAAGCGATGGTCCTTCCGATCACTAGGTTAGACCATTATCCTATTTGTCTAACCCTCTAAGAGGATGTGGCCCCTCCTTGTTGTCCTTTTAAATTTGAAAAAAATGTGGTTGAGGGGGATGGGTTTAAAGAGTTAGTGTTTTGGCCAAATGGCCTAGTTAGACAAGGAAATAAAGCTTTTATTTTCTTTAAAAAGCTTCAGCATTTGAAGGAGAATCTCAATCAGTGGAATCGGGAGCACTTTAAGAACATTTTTCATGGAGAAGATTTAGCAGGAAACTGAGCTGGAGAGCCTTCACTAAAAAATTACTCATGATGGTATTGGGGAGGATGAGTTTACTATTGAAAAGGTGTTAAATAAAAGGTACTTTGAGATCTTAGCTAGAGAGGAGAGTTTTTGGTGTTAGAAATCTAGAGATACTTGGTTGATGGAGGGTGACCACAATGCTAAATTTTTCCACAACTCAGTGAAAGCAAGGTAATCGATCAATAAGATCTTTTCTATTCAAAATGCAGGAGGATAGGTGTTTTGGGATTCACAAGTTATTAATAGGGAGGCAGTCAACTACTTTCAAAGCCTTCTTAATGTTGATGCTCCTAAGTGTGATGAGGGGGATCATGAGATATGGAATGTGATTCCAAATTGCATCTCAGAGATACAAAATATGATGTTGATGGAACCAGTTAAGATTGAGGAAGCTAAAAGGTATCTATTTTTGTTGGGTGGTGAGGAAGCCCTTGGAGCAATTGGGCTTATTGCTATATTCTTTGAAAGGTTATGGGATTTTTTTGCTCAACATTTATGGGAGGTGGTGGAAGAATCATGGAGGATGGGGTGTTTGCTCAAAGACTTGAACAACACTTTCATTTCTCTTACCCCTAAGAAGAAAGAAACCAGGACTTTTAATGGATTTAGACCTATATCTCAGTGTAACACAGTCTACAAGGTAATCTCCAAAGTTATTGCTAATAGGTTGAAAGGTACTTTTGTATCTATTATCTTAGATGAGTAGAGTGGTTTCTCTCCCAAAAGATCAATAGTGGAAGGTATAATCATAGCTCATGAAGCAATTCATTCTATCAAGATTGTGGGGATGAAATTCATGTTATTCAAATTGGATATTAGGAAAGCATACGATTTGGTGAATTGAAATTTCATGGTGAATGTCCTGGAGAAGTTTGATTTTAGAAAGGACTGGGTAGATTGAATTAGGTCCTACATTTTCTCTCCTTGTTTTTTGGTTTTAGTTAATGGGAGTCCACAAGGTTTTTTTGAGTACTAAAAGGGCCTAAGGTAGAGGGGTCATATTTCCCCCTTTCTCTTTATCATAATGGGAGAAGTTTTAGGTAGGCTTGTTACCAAGAAAAAGATGGTAGGATCTTTGTATGGTGTCAAGGTTTCTTAAGGCTTAGATCCCGTGACACACCTTAAATTTACTGATGACACATTAATATTGGGAGACAATTCTCTTCAAGAAGCCAAGGTGATAAAAAGAAACTATTGATAAGTATAGCTCTATGTTTGGTCAATGCATTAATTGGAGGAAACCTTATATTTACTTCTTTAATACTCCAAGCCAAAAATAGAGGGAGATTTATCAGATTATTGATATGAAGATGGGTACCCTTCTTGGGAAATATCTTGGCACCCCCTGTTTGGTGGGGCTTGTAGAGTAAAGTTGTGGAAAGAGTTGGTGGATTTTTGTCTCCAAATAATGGATGGATGGAAGAGCAAGTGGCTTTCTTCTGTTGGGAGAATTCTAATGCTTAAATATGTGATATTTTCTATTCCTATCCGTGTGCGATAGAATTGGAGATTCAAATATTGTAAAACTAAATAAAAATCCAACCACATAAAAACCCTAGTTCTATAGGTAAAATCTACCATGTACACCAATGAAGAACCTAAAACATGCAAAATGCAAAATATTGAAAGATTATACCATTCACATGCTTAGTAGGGTTTGATCGCCATTGTTTCCCATCTCCATTGATCTTGCTTGATATTGTTTCTCTCAAATTTTGTATTTTTCACAAGAGTTCAAAAAAGAACAAATTGTGGTTGTGTAGACTGATCACTATGAAAGGTCGCAAGAAAATTGATTAGCTAGCGAAGGGATTAACAAGGATGAAATGATCCTCTTATATAGAAAGTACCCTAGAAAATGGAGGGATAAATGCTCAGCTGGGATTAAAGGGTAGGTATAGAAAATGGGAAAATATTAGAGAGGTGGTTAAAGGTAAATTAAAAGATGAATGACAAGTGTCATGGAGGGAAATAGTTAATGAATGAATGAATTAATTAAAGATCTATTTAATTAATAGAAGAAGTGGGGCCAATTAAATAAATAAAATATTTATTTAATTTTGGGGAGAGGATAATTTAAGTAAATAAAAATATTTATTTAAATAGGGAAATGCTAGAAAAGGATTAATGAATTAATTGAATAAATAAAAATCTATTTAATTAATTAGAACTTAGGATTAAATAATTAAATAAATAAAATATTTATTTAATTGGACTAGGACAATTTTAGGTGTCTACATTTTGCCCCTCTTTGAGACAATACAATTTATCACATTATTCCAAAGAAGATAAGATTAGCTGATATAATAGTTTGCCTTGGTAGGAGAGTAGGATGCCCCCTTGAGAGATTGGGTGAATTTTTTTTCAAAAAACTGCAAATAATCTCTCGATAAGAAAGAAAGGCTAGAAGGGATAAAAATAAAGCAAAAAGTTTAGGCGGGTGAAAACTAGAATAAAAAATAATTACCAGGTAGTGAAAAGGCACTAGGAGGTGAACAACCAATTAAGGTTCCTATATATAGGAGGCATGGGAAAAAACATCATCATTTGCGTCCCTGGCATTTGAGAGATCAAAGTACAAAGCATCCAGAGAGATTAAGGAGAGAAGTTAGTAGTTGGAGAGCCATGGTTGTCAGACTACACAAATTTGATCGAGTTCGATGCTTTGAGTGGCTAGCAGACATGGTTGAGCCAATATGTACCTCAAACTTGCTTGTATATTTTGCATTTATGATGCATTTATTAGGCTATATTGTAGGATGAAACAAAAATAGGGTAAGAGTGATTTAGGGTTTTAACACGTATAGGTAGAATATAAGCATGTATAGGATGTGACAACACATATAGGCTAGGTAAATTTGTGTATGTGCATGTAATAGTGTATGCGTCTGCAGTTTCTACATATGTGCATAAGGTTGTGTATAGGTTGTAAAGCCACATCCACATTGAATAGTGGTGCGTTTGTGTGTGAAAACACGTATGTACCAAGAAAAAGTACATATATGTAGTCTTTGAGCATATAGGACATCCCTTAGTGCGTATGTGTCAGGCAGATAAAAATGAAGGCAAAAATCAGCGACAATTTGATAAGTATATGCAGCAGATTGGATAAACTGTCAAGATGATAAACTGCGATAGGTGCCCTAGCAGAGATAGGATTTAGTGCACTGAGATAAATATATACAATATTAGGAATAGCACCATGTGATAGACATGAGAACTAGCAAGATAAATCCTGATAAGCAACACCATGTGATGAACATAAGTACCATTAGGATAAGATTGATTGAGCGCTGCCATGTGATAAACATAAGCACTGTATACATAGGATAGACAAGAAACACCATGTGATAAACATAATTACTGCTTGGCCTTAAGATAAAGTTGATGCAATTGGCTTAGTATGATTGTAAGAGTACTTGGCTCTGTTGGAGCCTCAAGAGAGATATCTGATGACACAAAGACTTCACTCACAATTGACAGAGGATGACCATAGAGTGATTGAGGTCATGGGATTGAGACAGATCATAATCATGCTTGGGATCTAGGTGAACATGGGATTACTGACTGCATTGTTTGAGCGATGGCACTCGAAGACTTGCTCTTTTCATCTATCAACCAACGAGATATCAGTGACTTTGGAGGACATTTATAGGATATTGAAAATACCCATCACTGGAGAGTTGGTGGTGTATGATCAAGATGGGGATTTGGATGCTCTACAAAATGTATTTGATGATTAGGACCTATAGATCTAAGGGGGACACATCAACTGGGAGGCCATGTATGCCAGTGGGTAGGTGCGAGCAACAGTGGTGGGTAGCATTATTAGAAGATTCTTGTGCCCAAACATGATGACCCGTGGATTGGCGACCAGATGGGGGTGAGCCATGGAGATGCTTATGACACAAAGTACTAAGTTTGTGTGGGGCCTATGTGTATTAGCACACTTATACCATGAGCTTCACCAGTTTGTGTACCTTGGAGGATGTGACCTTGGATGTGGGGTGACATGGTTACAAGTTTGGTCTTATGAGAATATTGCAATCACCAGGCCAGTATGTTTCAAATTCAAAGGTCATGGACATGCCTATGTACACTATTACTCGATGATCACTTCCCAACCTCGTCTAAGGAAGATAGAGTATTGGAGGAGGATTGTTGATGAAATTGACAATGTGATTTGGATACCCTACCTAGGACTACAAGGACTATTTAGAGGATACTACTGAGCTATTATTTTATTACAAGACTAGGTGTTTAATTTGACAGACACCCTACATACTGGACAAATAGCTACGAGACAGAGTATCTAGATAGATTGGTGGGGTACAACAGATGTCGAGATGTTCTAGGGAGTTTGCATAGATAGTGCGGGAGCAGGTTCAGTAGGGACCAATTTCTTCTTATGAGGTTGCAGTGGTAGAGTTTCAGGCCCTTATTCCAATGCCTTGGGATATGTAGAGGGATGTGGTGGATGCAGGGATGAAACAAAATTTTGAGGCATATTTTAGGGCGCATCCATTTCCATTGTTGACAGGACCGACAAAGCCACCACCTAGGCTAGATGATGACGAGGATGGGAGGCTAGGATGATGGAGACGAAGGAGAGGAGCTAGGAGGATAGTGTGGGGGAGAGGGGGAGGTAAAGATAGAGGTTGAGATAGAGGCCGAGAGGGAGGCAAGGGAGGTCGATATGGTAGGCCACCTAGGCCACTGCGAGGGAGTGGGTAACAACCAACACAGGCTGCCCCATAGGTATAAGCATAAGTACAGGATGCCCCACACTAGGGTGGGAGAGGAGAGGAGATGGAAAGGGAGGAGAAAGGAGAGGCCACAAGTGGAGAGGAGGAGAGAGATGATCTAGCCATGCTCTGAAAGATGGCACAAGCATAAGCCAACGATATCAAGGGCTTGGAGGGACAATTAGCTAGATTCATATGAGAGCTATAGGAGGCTCGAGATGAGTGAGACAGGTCTATTGAGTGATATACTATCATGGAGAAGGCTATTAGTACTATGAGGACCACACAATAGGGGGACTCAAGTTCAAGGTATGCATATTGCCTCAAAGCTAGGGGGAGATCTGTTAATAGAGGAACCTGTATGAGGCAATGGTTCCTCCTCATCTCAAGGTAGGGAGCTACATGTAGGCTTCCGAGACTACCTCAAGGAGAGACAGACAAAGAGTATCCAAGGGTGAGGTCATGGGGTCACCAACCCCAACAGGTTCAGGAGGAGGATGACAAGGGGATCTAGGGGCTAGACCATCGAGACCTTAGATTCCTTTAAGGCCTACCGACTTTGAGGGAGGGAGTTCATCATAGCTCTCTTGAGTCCACTTATTGTATCAATTTTTTGTACTATGATAGACACCTTGGATATTTTGTAGCCATATGATATTTGACATAATTGTATCATGACACATTATGTTTTGATATATATGAGAGATGATCTATTTTAGTGGCGACAATATACTTATGATGCTATGTGACGCATGTGTGATTATGCTTATGATATGTGATTCTATATACTTTATGATGTCTATGAGATGTATTTTGTTTATGATGATCCTATGATGAGATATGATGCTTATGAGATGCATTTATTTTCTATATGCTTATGCTATGCATGATGATGTTCTATCATGCAATTATTCTATATGATGTCTTTATATGATCTATGATGATATGCGATGTACTAAGATGCATTTATGATTCTATATGCTTATGTCATGTATGATGATGTAATTTCCCTATTCATAATGATGCAATTGTTTTATTTTATAATGGTGTATCATGGATGCATGTATGACAATTATTCTTATATGATGTGCTAACAAGTGATGTGTGCAGGATATGATCTTACGTGCATGTCTATGATATGACTACGTGCAAACTAATGTTTTGATATGTAGGATGGATGAAAATATGATTACTATTTATGTGATATGTATGATTCATACTAACATATGATGATGCAGATGTTTTTGATGTGTCATTATACTTAGTCATGTGATTCTGGACTACACAAGTTGTAGGAAGGAAAATGGAGGACACACAGGAAAGGGGGATGGAAGGTAGAAGATATGGAGTTGAAATGATCTTCTCATGCTATTATCATCATTGAGCTTATTATGGAAAATGTATTGTGACTATCCAAATATAGGTTCAACCTACATAGTCATTATATGGAGATCATATAGTTGCAAACAGGGAATGCCCCAGTTCACACTAAACTCACAGTGTCCTCATATCCTTGAACGAGCCATAGTATTACTAAGAGACAATCCACAAACAACAAAATAGGCAATCATGCCCTGTCCCGACCACCCTAGTCATAGAAATCCTTGAGAAGCATAGGAAACATGACACCACAAAAGATGAAATCAAAATAAAATCAAAGCCTTGACACCAACATAAAATGAAATCCTCAAGTTATAAGTGTATCTTGCCACATATGTTAAAATGTTTGTTCTGGTCACAATATTGTCATCTTGATAAATGATAGATAATGTTGAAACCCTATTTAGTCAAAGTCTACTGAAAGATTGATTTGTTGAAAGCTCATTGTTGTTTGTGTCTCATTTGAAACTGACTTACTCCATGAAAATGACACTTGATTGCAAATAAGAACAAAAACTTTATTGTGGATTGGCAATGCAAGTGATCTTTTATTTCAAATTGGTGATGCAAGTGATCTTTTATTGTAGACTGTGTATGGAAAGAAGAAAGGAATGAAAGGATGATGCTCCTCAAAACATGCGATGCCAAGGATCCATTTCCATCACTAGGTTTCAGATATGCTCCCTATTATAGAGAGGACTTGATTTATTATGGGTGAAAGGAAAGTGATGGAAATGGATTTTATTATGAATGGCTAACCAATCTTAGGTAGATCAATAACTAGCTATGATGGGGATGGACAAGTTTATTATAGAATGATAGGTTGTGAGTGTGTGCAAAGTGAAAGGGCAAAATTGAGTCCTAAAGGAGGGAGGAGAAAAAGTTTTTACTCATGGCGTCAGTAAGCCAAGTTTCACCATGGTATTTCCCCAAGACACTACCGAAGTGGTTTTCACCATTGGATGAATTTATTTCTCTTTACTTTTTTTTCAATTTTTTCAATCTTTTTGTGTCACAAGGCACCTGTTTGCCTAGTTTTCACCAAAGTGATGATTTTTTTATTTTTTTCATTTTTTCATTTTTTGTATTTTTGACATTTTTTTAATTTTTGATTAGGATTGTCTAAAAAGCTATGTATAGAACCTGTGAAGGTGCATGTTGTTGATAGGATCATCCAATAGTTCTCCTTCTGGTGTTGATAACTGATATACACCTGATCCATATATTGTTGTGATAACATAAGGCCCAAGCCAATTTGGTTCAAACTTGCCCCTATTCTCTCTGTCCTATTGATTTTTGGGGTTTTATCTTAGGACCAAGTGGTGGTGTGAGGTTTCACTCTGTGATTATAACTGTGACTCATATGCTATTGATATTCTTTAATATGATTGAATGCAGTTTGTTAACACTCATCTAAAAATTTCAAATCTTGCAAGCAGGAGACCCTGTAGTCTTTATCATTGATAAGATCATGGAAGGAGACCCATAGAGATGGTAACTCAACCTCAATGGGCAAGATGTATTTAGCACCATAGATAATTAAATAGGGAGTAGATCTAGTAGGTGTGTAGACACTTGTGCGATAGGCCCATAGTGCAAGATTAAGTACGTTGGATGTGCCAGTTGCGACTAACATCATCAATTGTCTTTTTAAGGATTCTGAGAATAGTTTTGTTAGACTCCTCAACTTGACCATTACCTTAAGGGTAGTATGGAGTGGAAAAGTGATGATAGATGTGGAATCGGTCACAAATATCACACACATATTGGTTCTTGAAGGAATGTCCATTGTTTGTGATGATGGAGATGAAAGTTACAATTTTCTTATAGGTGATTTTGATGAAAGGGACGACCTCAATCCACTTGTGAAAAACTTAGTGGCTGTAATAATATATTTATGGCCATTGGAGGATGGAGGGTGAATCTTGCCCATGAGATCGAGTCCCCACTAACAAAAGGGCCATGGAGTAGCGATTGGTTGAAGTTCTTGTGCTGGTGCATGAATTAGGTTTCTGTGAATCTGACACTACTTGCATTTTTTGACAAATTGGTATGAGTCTTTTTCTATTGTACTCTAGTAATAACCAGTCTTTGTGAGTTTCTTAGCTAAGGTTGGACCACTACAGTGAGGCCCACATATACCTTTGTTTACTTCACATAACGTGATTTGAGCTTTGTCACTCTCTAAACATCTAAGAAGAGTACCATCAAGACCCTATCAGTAGAGTGTGTTGGCTATGATGATGTAACGAGAGGTTTGGTAGATGAAGGTATGACATTGGTTGTTGGAAAGGTTAGGTGGAAGGGTGTTATCACGGAGGTAGGTGAAAATGTCACTATACCATGGGGAATCAAAACCAACAACACATTAATTTGGATGGAGTGATCTTGTATGCAGGGACCAAAATATTATCCACCAACAATGCACAATCAGTCTCATTTTGTGGCATGTTGATCAAGGAAGCAATGGTAGCCATAGCATCTATAGCTTGATTGTTCTCTCTTGGTATCTTCTCAATGACTATCTCTATGAAGTACTTCTCGAAGCAATCCACCATTTTCTTGTAAGGCATTAGTTTTTTATCTTTGGTCTAATAATCATCATTTGTTTGATAAATCACACATTGAGAGTCCCCCAAAACCTATAGTTCTTGGATCTTCCACTAAACTACAATCCATAGACCTGTTGTCAAAGCCTCATACTTTGCAGTGTTGTTCGTTCAAGGGAAGGATAGTTAAAATGATTTAGGAATATAATCCCCTTGAGGTATGACAAAGAGTATGCCTACTCCTGATCCATGTTGTGTATATGAACCATCCAAGTATTTTTGTTATAATCTTGATTTTATCATTGTTAAGATGGATTCATCCTGATATTTTGATACAATAGGAGAATCGTTGATCATTGGTGCATCTACAAGTTGGTTTGTAATGAACTATCCTTTAATATCTTTTTTGTCTACATACTCAATGTCGAATTTGCTTAACATCATGACCTACTTAGCCAACCTGCCTTTGAGAGTTGCCTTGTTGAGTAGATACTTTAGTGGATCAATTCTTGGTACGAGTTTTGTCTCTTGAGTAAGAATGTAATGACACAACTTCTACACAAAAAAAATTATGACAAAACATACAGACTCAATTAGAGTATAATTAAGCTCATATCCAACCAATGTGTGACTGATGTAAAAAATGGCTTGTTCTTTTCCTCCATGGTCCTGTTGTGCCAAGAGTACCCCTAATGTCGTCGTTGTTGCTAATATGTACAGTATCAATGGTTTTCCTTGGATTGGTGGCATAAGTACTGATGGATTCAATAGATAATCCTTGAGAAGTTGAAAAGCTTGTTGGCATTTGTCATCCCACTTAAACTTGATGTGCATCAAATGTTGAAATAAATAACATTTATTTGTGAGATGTGCTATGAATCTATGGATCGACTAGAGTTTTCCTTGCAATGATCTAAGTTGATTGATGTTCTTAGGAGGAGACATCTATAAAATTGCTCTGACTTTTGCTAGATTTGCTTCAATACCTCCTTGTAAAACAATGTATCCTAGGAGTTTCCCGAAGGTCAGTCCAAAGACACATTTCTTAGGATTTAATCTAACTTTGTACTTTTTCAAGCAATAAAAGACCATTGATAGGAAACCCAGATTTTCTTCCCTTGTAATTTATTTTCCCAAAAGATCATCTACAAAGTCTTCCATAGTAATATGCATGAGGTCGTGAAAGATTGTTGTCATGGCTCTCTAATATGTGGCAGCTGCGTTCTTTAATCCAAAGGGCATGACATTCCAACAAAAGGTGCCAAATGGGTATGTGAATGTTTTCTTGTGATGATCTTCAGGTGCTATCTTAATTTGATTGTATCTGGAGAATCCATCCATAAGTGATAACATTGTGTGCCCTGTTGTGAGATCAATGATCAAATTAGTGTTTAGTAATGGGAAGTCATCCTTGGGACAAGCCTTGTTTATGTCTCTGAAATTGGTGCATATCCTTATGTGTCCATATGGTTTTCTGATAGGTACAAGATTTGAAATCCATTTAGGATAGTCGATTGGTCTAATAAAGCCAACCTCCAATAACCTTTCAAGCTCAACTTTAACTAGTAATGCAACCTGTGGATGCATCTAACACAATTTTTATTTGACTGGTTTGGCACTTGGAGTAGCTGTCAAGTGATGCATAACCAAATTATTATCAATCCTAGCATGTCTATGTATGAACATGCAAAATATCTCTCTCTATGAATAACTTTGTGAACTTTGGCTGCTAAAATTTTGTCAATGATTGTGTAAGGAAGATGTTGCGAGGTACTTCTTATGTCCCAATGTTTATTTTTATAGTTTCTTAAATCAACATATATGACTTCTCCTGATATGAGATCATGGGGAGAGTGTCAAACCTTTTACCATCAAATGTTTCCTTTCTTTTTACTTTTTTGGGGTAAAAAAGCGTCGCAGTACAATTTTCACTAAAAGACCCATTATTTGTTTTTATTTTAATATTTTTGCAACTAGAAGGTTTGACACCCTCTCCAAAGTATACCATGTTGTTGAGTTCAATGGTGTATCCTACTTTGTGGTCCTTGAGAGGAAAATAATCTCTTATGCCAAGGTAATCGATGAAGGCCTCATCATTTTAAAAGATGTTAAATTGTGTAATGGGAGTGTAAATTTTGTTGCTTGCACCTACGTTTGTCTCCTAAGTCCCTTCTAGGATTAGGGTTTTTGAAATTTTGATAGGGTTTTAATCCTTTATTTCTTCACATGGAAGTATCCCTCCTTTTTCTATTTTTTCTTTGACCGGTTGTGGCATGTTAGGGTTCTTTTAAGTTATGCTTGGGAGGGTTGTTTATCGTCTTATGATCGGCCCTGCATCCTAGGTTCTTGTCTTTTAGCCAGTTACCCAATAAAAGAGGGTTTCATGATAATTTTACTTAAGTCCCTAATATCCTATTATCCTAGTGCTCATATTGTTCACGACCCCCCATTACCCTCATTATATGGTCACACACTGAAAAATTTCACTTGTTTTGTGCCCTTCCCCGTCACCCTGCAAGGTTTATCTAGCACTTAAAATGACACTATGGGGTGTATGTTAGTAATGAAGAAAATTCCACCCCACACAACTCCTTCAAAAAGAAAATATGTCTCGTGGGGCAGCAAGATGTATGTATTATGGAGTAAAACAGGTTACCCTGTTGCCCCTCGGGGTTCAAAAGAAAGCAAAACGTATGTCATGGGCTAGCAGGATAAGGTATAATAAAAGGGTAAAGTGTTCACCCTGTGGTCCTGTAATAGTGAAAATAAAAAAGAAATGACCCTATGGGCTAGCGGGATGAAGAAGGGATAAAATAAATTAACCCCACTATCTCACGTGATAGAGGTGAGGGATATAATGACCCCATGGGCTTGTGAGAGGAATTTAAAGTAAGAAAAGGGGACTCCCCACTATCCTATAGGGAAAATAATATGAAGAAAGGTGGAAGGGATAGCAAAGGCAGAACTATTGAAAATAAGAAAAATTAAAAAGTGATCGAGATAAAATTTTAAGGTGCCACATCAGCAGTCAAGTGAAGTCAAGACATGATCATGGTCATCCGTTTATGAATCTACAATGTACTTCAAATTTGAAGGCTACCATATTGCAATGCTTGCACGAAGGAAATTAATGGCGACACTTGGAGAGAAATAAAACCAATCTATGTCGATTATTTGTGCACCTTGCTTCCAAGAAATTGAGTGGAGAGTGAATTCAGGCAATCAAAGACAAGATTCAGAAGCTCAGTTACACCCAAAAATTTATAAATTCCAAGTAAGTAATTGTGAACCCACAACTTTATGTTTAAGTTGAAGCTCGTATAAGTATTGTAGAGCTTGTAAGTAGGGTTTGAATCATAATTTAAAGCTCTAGAAGCTAGATATACCACCCAAAAGAAAGGACACAACCAACCCTACCACTAAGAAGGCTCTCAAGAAGGGGGAGACCTCAAAACCCAAAAGAAAAGGGGCTGCCACCCCAAAAATAACTCAAAAAACTTCAATTGTCATAATCCCTCCTGCACCCTTGATTGCCAATGAGCCAATTGTTGAGAAAAACCCTACAACTGCTGAGCCAAATCCACTCGGTCAAGTTGAGACTCCAAAGACAAAGAAGAGGAGGGCTTCTACCAAGAAAACCACCTCTTCCTCCTTAGATAAAGCTTCGCTTTATGTAGAAAACCCTCTAGTTGTAGAAAACCCTCCACCCACACAGGATGTGCCACCCACACAGGATGTGCCACCCACACAAGGCCCCACTACATCAATTTCAGCCAAAACAATTGAAGAACTGGGCAAGGAGGTTGAAAAAAGACTAGAAGAAATGGAGAAAAAGAAGAAAAGGGATGTAAGGGGCCTACATCAAGATTTGTTAGAAATTTTCATGCGGTCAACCATGCAGGAGACCATGAAAAATGTTTTCTCAGACAAGAGCTCAAAATGCTGAGATGCCATCACCACTAAGAGGGGGTGGGACATCTTCTATTACTTTTATGGAAATAGAGACAAGCTAGCACCTGTTTCCAATGCCTGGAACTTGGACTTGGAAAAGCTTGTTGTTCCCAACGTTTTTATGGAGCTGCTTCTCATCAGGTAGTTAGAGAAGCAGTATTATCCGGAGAGTATGACAATAGGAACAAATACTATGGCCATCGATACCATCATTACTTGTTTTGGTTTGAATATAAGTGCACTCCAGCTAGTTGATTTTAAGAGGTTGGAGACTGAATATGGTATCAAGAAGAACTTGTTGAGAGATGAAGAGCTCCCCCATTATAGGAAAAAGATATATCAAATGGGCAAGAATTATAGTTTGAATATTGAAAAGGAGCCCTTTGACCTAGTGACATTTGAAAACTATTTTGTGAAAAGATACTATGCTCTCTACCAGGCTTTGGGGATGGATTGTGGAAGGTCTAAGATGCATGTAGACTTTATGATGATGACAATGAAAATACAGTATCCTCAGTCCAATGAATTGTATGATTTTTTAACATACATAAAGATAAGTTGTAAGAGGGGTTAATAAGTGCAAAGGAATGAGAAGACCCCATTAGATTTCAAATATTATTCTTTGTTATGCCATTTAATCCTATTTGAATTTAGGACTGATTGGGATGCATCTTTGAAGATAAATATGTTTGATCTTGATTCAGGTAGCAAATGATCGGTTCAAAGGTGGACCCAAATGTAGGATAAGGGGTCTAGGTGGTCCAATTACTTTGCATTGTTTGATCATTTTGTGGTGAAGATACTAGGATGTTGTGGGATCCAAACAACAAGGATCCCTAAGGATATTGTAAAGGTATTAAGGATTAGGGATGTCAAGACAAAAAATATACAATTCCTAGAGGGCGTATTTACCCACAATTTTGGATATTTTTCCTATATTTTGATTCCACAATCATCAGGGTGTTTGGATGCCCTCAACCACCTCATATTTTACCACTTACTATTTCTCCAAGGTTATAATTCATTGAATCTATGTCAAAAATAATGTGGATGGAGAAGAAATGGATTCAGATGGAGATAAAGGGGACACACCTCCCTAGGTACACTGTATATGATGATTTTGCTATTGAAGTGAGGCACTTGAAAAGGTGCAAGATTTCTTGATAGACACATATCATCTCAAAATTGGAAAGGTTTGAGAATATGACCCAAAAGGATACATAAATGAGTTGAGAACACACAAGATGAAAGCGAAAGGCATCTATCATGAGTTGAGAATTTTTGAGGCTATTATAATAGAGGCGTGAACATAGTAGCCACCAAATAGAGTTGAAGAAGAAAGGCTTACCTATGAGCCTCCAAGGGTTGCTCCAAGAGATAGGAGGGGGAAGACAATTTTGACATGAGTGTCTTCCCAAACTGCCCCCTCTCAACAAATTCCATAAGAAAGTCAGCAAGCTAGAGAGGCCATAAGAAAAATTGAAAGGGTAAAAGAAGTTTGGTTTGATTTTATTGAGATAACCGATGATGAAGATGAAGCAGGGATTCCCCATCCTCTCCTCCTCGAGAAACCTTTAAGGATTCATAATTGACTGATGAAACAATGGATTAAGATAGGACAATTGTCCCTAGCTTCATCCTCAAGGAGGATGGAAATGATGACATAATTCCTACTGCAACACAATTTTTGTCCGATGACAATTTCATCAATATTCCAGAGTTCAAAGCTTTTTGGCTACAGATGAAATCAAAGAATATGTCAAAAGAGGAATTAATCAATTTTGATAAGGATAAGATATATTGCACCCTTGAGGAGATGAGACAAATGATCAAGGCTAGTGGTATGATGCTAATCCCAGGATGGGATATTCAAAAGATATTTATTTTAGATCAAATCATGAAGCAGGAGAACCCAATTTATACCCAATAATTTTGTAAGCATGGCTCAAGATTCAATCTGAGCATTAAGGCATTTGCACAGTGGGTAAAGGCTCCTAGCACTAAGAAGCTGGTTTTATTATATGGGGTAGAGGAAAAAGTGGGTGATGTAATTGTCAGAACACTCATAGATACCAAAACTCTAGAGGTTGCCTCATTGGCATTCCACACCTCACATTTTGCCAAAGTTGTTGCTAAAGAGGAGGAAAAGAGGCATGAAGTACTCAAAAGAAAACATGTCTTCTTGTTTGCCAGCTACAATGAATTGTACAAAGAAAATGTTAAGCTAAAGAAGGAGTTACAAAAGAGGGATACCACCTTTGCATTGATGATAGAGAAAAATCCCTAAGAGCAGCAGGAGCAGGTTGGGCTGGATGAGTCAAAGAAAATTCCTTATTCTTTGATTCATGATAATAAAATGTTGGCATTTCAAAATAAGGCATTGGTCAACAATATCAAGAATATGGACAAGAGGCTACTGGAGGGGGAGGACAAATGCCTAACAATCAAATAAAGTACAATTTTGTAGATGTCTAATTAAATTCTAGGTAAATTGGATGAGGTTCATGCCTGATTTTCGCATGTTTCGCTAGTCCATAAGCAACTGCATGACCTAATTTAATTCTTTCATTCATTAAAGGCCACATAGCATCCTAGGGCCACTATTTTGAAAGAGTTCCTCTTGGAAGTAAAGAATGTACCCTTTTCCCCCCACGTTGTTGCAGTCACCTGGAAAAATTATAATATCATGATCAAAGAGTTTCCTCATGTTATGAATAGGGAATCAACATTAAAGGAGAGAATGACTTCTTTCAAGGCCCTACAAAAGTGGGATATTCCCAAAATTTTAAATATGGAAATCAAGTAAAGTATCTAGAAGAGTGGAAAATTTATTTTAAAGAAGTAATAGCAGCAGTACTAGACCAGCTAGTGTGGGGGAACCCCACCCAAAGGGATATATATTATTTGATCATTGATAGAATTCTTGAAATTAATTCTTCTTACCACAAACTCATAGTTGAGGCTACAACTATGCTTGAGAATAAGACCAAAGAGGCTATGAATAAATTGCAAGACCTCAAAGTTTTCACCTAGTCCACCATAACATAGATGGATTACTGGCACAAGCAGTATTGCTCACTTGAAGAAGAGCAACCATAGGATGAACAACTTCCACTTCTTCCTTTTTTGTCTACCTTTATTCTTTTTGCAGGTGCATTTTGATCGCACATTCAACACATACCTATAGCATCCTATATTGTACTCCCTTACAATTTAGTCCACATTTTGGGCCTTCACCTTAATTTGCATCCCCCAATGCCTAATTAAGTCTTGATTATGCCTTCATCATGCAAATATGGCTTCATTTTCATTTTATGCATCATATGACCCCTTAGTCTGGCCCCAAAATAGGGTAGGACTAGGGTGTGGCACTCTGGTCCTTATTGGGACCAGGGCACCATGCTCTAGTCCTCCTTAATTTGGCCCTATCTTGGCCCTGTCTTGCATTTTCAAATTTGGACAGAAACCCCTCCCTGCACGTCGGCCTATGTCAGAAAATTATACATTTTTTAACAAGAAAGTATATAAGGAGGTTTTCCCCTCTCATTTAATGATGACATCATAATCATAGAAGGGAAAAATTATAATCATGAAGCATTCAAGCATTGAAGCATTCATCATCAAGCATATCTAGAGATCTTCAAGGCCACATTCTTCATTTATCAATTGTGGAGTAACATTACATCATTCATTTCCAAGCATGTGTTTGTGATTAGGGTTTTGTCATGTGCATGGCATTTCATACAACGTATGTGATTACATTCAAGAAGCAAAGCATCATTATCAGTCATTGTAGATCTGAGGTATATCCTTCCATTATTTATTTCAGTATTTACAATATTAAAATCAAGGTTAATTCCTAGATTGGGGTTTGACTTAGTCAAGCCCCTATTCCCAACCTTCTTTTTATGTGTAGGAAACAAGTACGAAGCTGTGATCTTCAAAATAAGAATTATTCACAGAGACGAATCGACCCCTTTTGTTGTACAAAAAGTTAGGAGGACCAAAGCGACGAGCATTCCCATCCCAACATTTTTGGAGCTTTTTTGAGGATCAAATCAGAATTTACTTATAATCCTCAGATCCAAGTGTGTGTCTCAGTCCCGCATCTGTAGCTTGCTGTTTCTATGTTTTTATCTTCATTTTCAACACTTTAACTTAATTTCAACAATTCAACTGACAAAAGAGGGTAAACAAATTCACCACCTTGAATCCAATCAATATTTTCAGTCCTTATCAATACTGGTTTGTGACTAAATCTATTGGATTCAACCCTCTTTTGAATGTAATAGGTCACTAAGCAAAAATTAACGGTTTTTATCCTTCTATGGTGAAAACCCTAATTTTTCACCCATTACATTTTGGTGAACTCAACTCCTTACATCATAATTTCTGATTTATGTTCTCAGGTCTGAATTCTTTAGGCATTTAAAGTTCAAATTTTCATTTGCAAGTTCAATTTCCAATTATATTTCAAAAATTAAGAGGTTAATTTCACAAAAACCCCTAATTTTTAAATTTAAAATTGAGCTTGTGGGTTGCTTAATTTGGATTATTTATTTTAGATCTTGGTGTTTTCAAATTTCAAATTCAAATTTTCATTTACGTTTAATTTCTAGTCAAATTTTAAAAATTTAGAGGTTTCACAAAAAACCCTAATTTTTAAATTTGAAATTGAATTTGTGGGTTGTCAAAATTTGGATCAATAATTTTCAAGATATGATTTGGGAACATTTTAATTATCAAATTTGCGCTCATAAATCTTATTTTAATTAAATTACATAAATTAAGAGGTTTAATTCATAAAAACCCTAATTTATTAATTTGATTTTTGGGTTGCATAAATTTCCAATTCCATTTTTATGATATGTTATGCTATAATTCAGAGTCATTTATGTTTCAAATTCACAAGTCAAATTACTTAATTAATTGGTTAATCAATCACTTTCACAAAATTTTGCATTGTTTAATCACAATTTTCAAATTTGACAATCAAAATTTTTCTTCTTTATTCAATGCATGTATTGAGTGAATTTATTGAAGACAAAGTTCTTATCTTAGTTTTCCAATTCAATTTAAAGTTACATTAAATATGCTCATGATGTTCTTGTTTATGCATATGATGATAACTTAGTTCTCCTTTTCATTCATAGCTATGATATACCCTCTCCCAATATTAATCTCATTAATGAGGGTAGATTAGTTCAAAAAGAGAATATAGACACTTCTTTCAAAGATCTCCCTTCTAAGGATGAATCTTTGGAGAATTGTGTTTCTTATTCTCCTAAAATGTTTCTCCTTCATAAGGATTATTTGGTGCAAGAGGATGATATTGTGGCCACCTTTCCTAGAAATACCATACCTCCTATTTATGATCTTTCCCCTAGAGATGAAGCATTAATTACATATGATAGTCCCTCTCCTAATGTTGGTATTAATCATAAAGATACCTTAGGGAAAGAGGATGATCCTATTTCCCATCATTATAATGTTTCCAATGCTCTCTCCCAAAAATGAAGAACATAATAAAGATCAAATCAATGAAATTCGTATTGCTGAGAACCCTAAGGTTGTTTTCCACCTTGATCAAGATATATCTCAACCTTGACAAAGACCAAAAAATGTTCTTGATTATCATGTAGTGCCTTACACATATAATAATGAAGTATTTGCTTTGGAAACTGATGAAAACATACAAATTGAAGCATAGTATGCTTTTCTAGTTCCTACAATTCTCTCTCCCATTCGAACAAATACACCATCTCCTACTAAAGAAGTTCACTTGGAGGATGACTAGGGGTCATTAGATTTCACACATTTTTGTAGAAAATCTAAGATGACTAGATTTGATACTCAAGATTTGTATCCTAACACATTTTTAGAAATTGATTGGGCCTCTTTAAACTTCAATCTAATTCCACCTAAGAGTGAAGCCTCTCTTGATCCTAAACATTGATACAATGGACAAGTTTTGGGATGTGTGAAACAAAGTCTTGAAAGTCGAGAAACCACACTTTTCTAATCAAAAGCTAGGTTTCCAACCTCTTCCTTTGTGAAGATCCCCTCTTTCATTGTCTAGTGAATGCACATCTTCTCATTCCAATATGGTATTATAACAAGATAATGTTTTGTTCGATCTTCTTCACGCCAATTTAATCTCTCTTCTTTGGCCTAAAAGAAGAAGGAAACGTAGACAACATCTTGAAAATTCTTTTTTGCAAGTATCATCAAATTCATGGCCATTCTACTAATGAGTGTCAAGCTTTATAAAAAAAACAAACAACATTATATTGATTTAGGGATCATAACAATAATAACTAACAATGAATGGCATAGTTCTCATAATCATTTCAAATAGCATTCAAGTTCCTATTATGGTGCTCCTCATTATGTGAAATTGTTATCCTACCTATTGGGGGCTCATTGTCATTCATGGTGGTACAATTTCAGGTGCAATCATACTTAGTTAGCAACAAATAATCTATTTATTCTTGTATCTATGCTTGGGGGGCAAGAATATTATACTTTCTCTTTCTAAGGTTTCACTATTTCCTTTATGGATTGCATTCTTCATAAATTGATGTCCTTTCTTGCATAGAATTATCCTTCATGCAAATACATGTGCTCCTTGGTTAGGATATGTTACTTGTTTGAAATGGTACGTCTCTCATGAATAATCTCTCCTTAAAGGATTTTGTGATCCCTCTTCTTGCTCTCTCACTTTGAGGATTACCTCTTCTTTTTAATTGCATTCTTCATAACATGATGTCCTTTCTTGCATAGAGTTATCCTTCATGCAAGTACATGTGTCTTCCTTTGTTAGGACCTATTCTTTATTTGAAATGATACATCTCTGATGAATAATCTCTCCTTAGAGGTTGTGTAATTCTTCTCATTTTCCTTACACTTGGGGGGGCAATGATTTCTCTCTCTCTCTCTTCTTTCTAAGGGTCATTTTTTTTTCCTTTGTTGAGTGGTGTTTACTTATGATTTGATGTTATTCCTTGTGTGAATTTGTTGTTTTCTCAACGATTTTCTCTTATACAAGAGGAGTATGTCCTTGAATACAACCTCTTCTTCACTCGGCAATGTATATCTATCATAACCTTACCCCTCACATTGGGTCAAAAGTGTGTCATCCTTCACCAAGAATCTCTTTAACTTGGCAATAGGAGGAAGGTATAAATTCTTGTTCTTCTTCCTTTCTTTTGGTATAAGATGCTATATTTGTTCAAGAAACTCCTCTTGGAGGTAGATGTCTTTTGAGAAAAGATCTTTTCTCCTCCAAGGATCTCCTTAGTGTTGAAGGTTGGTATCCTTGTTTCTTAGCTTCCTTATCCTTGCTTATAAGAGTATTCCCTCTTTAGCATGAATTTATGGACATTGTTGCCTAAATGACATCTCCTTGGTGTTGAAGGTGGGTATCCTTGTTTCTTAGCTTCCTTAAGACATCAACATAGAGCTATGTTGACATCTTAAGGGGGGCACACCCACATCGCTCCCTTTGTACCATATTGTACTATATTTTTGCAAATCTTAAATGGGGTGTAAATTCTCAAAACCAAAGGAAACAAATTATTATACAAGATGCTTCACACCCAAAACTAGACGCAACATTTGATATATGTCATAAACGGGGTTACACATCACCCGAACCAAAATAAACAAACTCTTATGTGGGATGGCCTCGAAGCCAGACATGCATCTGTTTCAATTGGGGTTACACCTTCTTAGAACCAGAGGAATCTCTTAGAGCATGATGTTCTTGAAGCCACACATTTTCCTTTTGGCATTTACACATTCACCTCTTGGAATTTACATAGCCACCTCTTAGCATTTGCATTTACATTACATGTTTTAAACAGGTTGATGCACACTCAAAACCAGAGGAAACAAATTCTTATATGAGGTGCTATGTACTTGAAACCAGACATCATTTGTACACACTCACGAGGATGTTTGGAACTAGCTACAAACAAATAGATTATTCCTACTCTCCTCCCCAAGATGGATCACTGAGATAAAAACATCTAGGGGCGACCTATATCTATGTCCTTTCTCATCATTCTTCTCATAGATCATCTAGAAAAAAATACATCTAGTGTGTATATGTGTTCTCTCTCTCCTTCTCATAAACTCATAGCTTTGATATTGATAGTTCATAGATGATACGTGCTTTTCACTTTTATGTGATTGCTTGTGTTTGTGAGATGACATTTTTCAAGAATGATATTAGTTGTTGAGACATTTTGATATCAAGGTCTCTTCAGCTAGTCAACTTGAGGTCTCATTTTGGTCTTTATATTTTGTGTGTGTTTTTTGTGTCTTTTGCCTTTGTTTGACTTTTTATTTGTCTTGTTGTTTTTGTCTTGTTTTGTGTGCCCTTGCATATTATTGAGTGAGTTAAGATCCAAATCTTGGGGGCTTGGTTCCTCAAAATTAGTGATGTTGTATACTCCTGGTGATTTTTCTTTGCATTCCCCCTCTTATTCATCTCTTTTTCGTCTACTTTACCATGAGTATTTTCATAAGGTCATACTCTCACTAAAGTGGGGGCAAAATGTAGCATCCTAAATTGTAGCCCCTTATAATTTAGTCCATATTTTGGGCCCTCACCTTAGTGTGCATCCCCCAATGCCTAATTAAGTCCTAATTATGCCTTCATCATGCAAATATGGCTTCATTTTCATTTCATGCATCGCATGGACCCTTAGTCCAACCCCAAAATATGGTGCTCTAGTCCTCATTGGGACCAAGGTGCCACACTCTGGTCCTCCTTAATCAGGCCCTATCTTGGCCCCCTCCCGCATTTTCAAAATTGGGTGAGAAACTCCTCCCTGTGTCGGCCTATGCCAGAAAATTAATACATTTTTTGATGGGAAAGTATATAAGGAGGTTTTCCCCTCCGATTTGATGATGACATCATAAGCATACAAGGGAAAAATTATAATCATCAAGCATTTCTAGAGGTCTTTAGTGTTGCATTCTTCATTCATCAATTGTGGAGCAACATTACATCATTCATTTGCAAGCATGTGTGTGTGATTAGGGTTTTGTCATATGCATGCCATTTGATACAACATATGTGATTACATTCAAGAATAAAAGCATCATTATCAGTCATCATAAATCTGAGGTATATCCTTCCACTATTTATTTTAGTATTTGCAATATTTCAATCAAGGTTAATTCCTAAATCAGGGTTTGACTTAGGCAAGCCCCTTTTCCCAACCTATTTCCCTTTCTTTCTATGTGCAAGAAACAAGTATGGAGTTGTGATCTTCAGAATAAGCATTATTCATAGAGACAAATCAACCCCTTTTGGTGTGCAAAAAGTTAGGAGGCCTAGAGCGACAGACATTCCAGTCTCGACATTTTTTGAGCTTTTTAGAGGATTAAATCTGAATCTGATTATAATCCTCAGATCTAGGTGCGTATCTCAATCTCGCATTTGTAGCTCACTATTTCCATTTTTAGCTTTATTTTTAACACTTTACCGTAATTTCAGCAATTCAACTCATAAGAGAGGGTAAACAAATTCATCACCTTGAATCCAATTAGTATTTTTAGTCCTTATCATTATTGGGTTGTGACTAAATCTATTGGATTCAACCCTCTTTTGAATGTAATAGGTCACTAAGCAAAAATTATTGGTTTTTATCCTTTGTGGTGAATACGCTAATTTTTCTCCCAATATAGTACCAACCTAGGTCCACATTGCCTTCAACACCATATTTTGAATTTTGACAAGGACTGGAGCTACAGAAAGAAGACACGCCCGCCCCACTCTCATCAAGCCTGCAACACCAATCCCCAATAGTTGTTATCTTAGCGTCTCTTCAGCTTCTCTTTCAAGGCTAATTTTGTGATTGTACTTGTAAAAGATGCCTTTTGGCATATTCTATTATAATCAAACCATTTTTTGACACGTGTCCTATTCAAATTGAAGCTTGTTTTGCTCCCTTGTTCTATAAAAGAGAAATCAAGGCTAATAGGAAAGGATCTTGAGAAGTAGATTGTATTAGGAGCCAGTTTGAAGATAATAGAGATAAAAAATTTCCTTTCTACATTGATGAGACCATAAATTATCTCATATTTAACCCATTAAAATCATCTTTTCTTCTTAGTGTATTATCGTAAAAGTGGACTTGAGTAATAATTGAAAGTTCTTTAGCTTGTTTAAGGTAGAATACAAGGTATCCACATTTGATTTATTTTTAGTAAATATATGTGATCCAAAATGATTCTAAGATGTCTCTATGAGTGTGCAAGATGTTACAATGCAGATGAATGAGTTATTAAATAACTTATTATGACAACATGAAGATTCAAAAACAATTGCAACAAAGAGCTCTAGATATTAACTCCAAATAGCTCCAGAAAAGGATTTGAAGACATTAAAAGAAGATAGAGAAGAATATTCAAGAATCCCAACAATTTCTGATATTCATGCAAAATTATAGAGCATCAGTCATTCCTAAATCAATAGGCAAAGTATCTATTTCATGCAAGTTGCAGTTGCACCAAAAAAATAACTCAAGTTACCAAAGCACTCCAATCTAATTGCATGGTTGTATAATCTTCTTCATGATGATCAATAATGATTTGGTCAACTGAATTGATGATTAATTCCTTCATTCACGTTTAGAACTTGAGACTTCCTAAAAATAAGGCACCCAGAAATGGTGAAAAACATAGTCTCAATAAAACGACGATATCTCCCTCATTTCTTAATGAAATTTAAAAATTCAAAATATTTTGGAAAATATAATTCAAGGGATAAAAACCATTTTTAGGGTTTTTCAAGATTCACAATAGACAAGAATATGTTCATATTAGAAAATGACTAAGATAGATTGGTGGGATGAAGGACAACAAGTTCAATTTTCTCAAAGTTTTGTAAATGATCCCTCAAAAATATGATCTTGGATCTAAATTCTTATGGGATTGGCTGGGTAGATATGAAATGAGAATTGTATAAATTCATTGTAATCAATCAAGCAAAAGGGGGGATTAGAAAGGCTTATTTCAGACCGAGGAAATAGGATAGACTAGACTCATTTCCAGCAATGTATTTTCCAGAATTTCTTAGAGTAAATTTCAATTCAAGAAAGTATTTTATTTCTAGAAAGTGTGAATTAGTTTATCCTTTACAATTCATGGAATTGTGCTTTAGATTAGCCTTTCCTTTCATGCAAGTGTTCCTTAGATTAGGTTTCATTTCTGCAAGTGTTCTTTAGAAAAGACCATCAAACAAGTTTTCTAAATTCTCTTTTCCATACAACCATGAACACCGCCTTGGATTGATAAATTAAATGATGAGGACTAAAACAATCCCATCATACTCATGTCATGAATTACCATTGCAATGTGTCTATTCCTTTTTGAGAATTAATGAAAGAAAATCAATTTCAGATTTGTTCCTATCTTATGTGAATATGTTGTATGAATCTCTATGTCAATGACACATTAAATTGTCTTCTCCAATGGATAATGTGTTTTATTGGTGATAGGTCTCTTTTAAAGGAGTAAAATTCTATTTAAAGATTACTACAACATGTATATTTTTGAATGTGACATAATTTATTTAGATTTTAGTTAGCATAGCATGCGAGACATGAAATGTTTGAATGTTGTTATATGATGATATATTATGGAATTTTATGTTTTATCTGTAAATAGAATCTATTCTCCATTGGATAAGCACTTGTCTACTCTTCTTGAATTGTTTCATGGTCACTTCTTATCAAATATCAATTTCCTTTCTATTTGTAGGAGTAGGTGTAGAGTTAGTTTTTGTTCTCAGCAATTTGCAAGGTAAATGGGATTATGCAGTAGTTAAGTCAAATATGTAATACCCATCATTATATACCTGAGAAACATTCACTTTGAATAGGTCTACTGTTAAGTTTGTCAATAGTTCATCAGTTTTAGACCTGCAATAGGATTACCATCTTGAATTTAATGGATCTAATAGTGCAGAATGATAACTCAATGATGAACGGATAGTACCAAACCGATACTGAGAGGGGGGGGGGTGAATCAGTACAAGCAAAAACACAATCTTAAACCAGTTTGTCAATAGACACTGTGCTTACGCAGACAAACAATAGTACCGGTCTTAAATAAAGTACAACTGACAAAACCCAGAATAACTGAGACAAGCATAAACTTGTTGACACTTATCTTCTCATACAATCTAACACTTTATTTCCATTTCACCCTGTGCATGAACATGTAATCTACCATCAAAGGTATATATATATATATATAAATAGCTAGATCAACATGATTCACCGCTTGACAGAAAACAACATAGCATCACATGAAAAAGACATCACATATGACACACATATTTTTCACGTGGAAACCCAACTGGAAAAAACCACGGTGGGGATGAATACCCACAAGCTATTTTTGAACTCTTTAGATGTCCGCTCTGTTAGGAGCCTTGTCCGGTTAAAGACTGATACAACAGGTTCTGTTAGGAACCGATCCTATTAGGGATCACCCGGTTAAGGGATGGCTAGAATACCCGGTTAAGGGTTAAACCCTGTTAAAGGTTACCTTGTTAGAGGATTTCAAGAACTCAATGGTTTTGAGTCACCTTGTTAAAGGATTTATAGTAAGCCGGTTAAAGCTACCCTGTTAAGGGATTTCTCAACTATTGAAGTGGTTAGAGATCAATAGGTATTACAATGATCTGGTAGTAGCACTCAATGCCAATGCACATCCGCTTTAGCTCCTCTTCACCTTCTGCACTTACACTCTATAGGTATCACTTCTCTCTTCTGGTCTGGAAAGAATCACGTATCTCTTCTCTTGGACACACACACACAACTTTTGCCAACAACCTTAGAAAGAAACACAACATCGACCTTATAAGAAATAGATAGGTCGGTAGCATAAACCCTAAACCCTAAACCTGTTAGGTTAAGCAATTCAAAAAGTTCAATCCTGACCATTGAGCACATTGCATTAAATGCAACAGTCTTGAACCAATCTCAAGACGTTCTCCATCATTCATTTTCTACCAATTTCATGGCGACTGATAACCCATCACACGTTATCATTGTTTACAAACTTCGCACTTTCCTGAGGTAGATAGGAACAATCTCCTTCATGCAAGATCCTTCACGCGCATAAGGATGATGTGACAACACGATCTGTTCTTCGTTATAATGCTAACTCATCACACAAAGTCATCGATTGAGTCACACAGGCTTGAGGCACTTCAACTGGAAACCCTGAAGTTGAGACTACCAACTGGTTGTCATACAAAGCTTCCATGTGCCGTTTCCCATAACCACATGCTAGTTCACCTTAAACAAACACACCGCTTCACTTTGGCACAAATGCCGGTTCATAGTGTTATACAATATACCGGTTCTCTCCTCTTCAACATATTGACATCAATGACAACATATAATGTCATCATGTCCTCATACCGGTTCACATAATGCCAACAATCTCCCCCTTTGGCATTGATGGCAATATACAAAGATATCTCTCCACTTCACATCTTCTCCCCCAAATTCTGCAGATATCTTCTCCGCTTCTCTTCTTCTCCCCCTTTGACAACAATGCCAAAGTGGAGGCACAAGCTTCCCTGTTCCATTATGCTGCCCCCCCTGAGGAGTAGCATCCTTCAACACATCAATCCAAAAAGAATTTGACTATGCAATACCTGACTGATGTGGAGCATATACCTTTACTTTACCTCTTGAAGGGGAAGCACCCCTAATTCACCTCTTAAGTACATAAATGTAGCCTTTGGAAGAGGCTTGGTGAATATGTCTGCTAACTGCTCCTTACTGGAAACATGTTCCAGTGCAATCTCTTTGTTTTGAACCTTTTCCCTCAAGAAATGATACTTAAGCTCAAAGTGCTTGGTTCTAGAATGTAAAACCGGATTCTTGGAGATGTTAATTGCACTAGTATTGTCACAAAATATACTTACCGGTTCAAATACATGAACTTTGAAGCCAATTAATACATGCTTCATCCAAATTGTCCGAGTGCAATTCATGAAAGCTGCAACATGCTCTGCTTCCGCTGTAGACTGAGAGATACAACTCTACTTCTTACTCATCCATGAGACCAGTCTACCACCGAGAAGGAATGCACCACCGGTTGTGCTCTTCCGGTCATCTACATTACCTGCCCAATCAGCATCTGTGAATACTTTCAAGTTGAAATCCTTGCTGTATGGATACCACAATCCATAATCAATAGTTCCCTTTAGATACCTAAGAATCTGCTTGACTGCAACCAAGTGGGATTCTCTTGGGCTTTTCTGGAACCTTGCAGTAATGCCAACTACATGTGCAATATCTGGTCTACTATGCACTACATAATGCAACTTACCAATAATTGATCGGTATTCCTTCTCATCAACCAATGCCGAGTCATCCTCTTCGGATAGTTTATAATCGGTCACCATCGGTGTACCAACCGATTTGCTATCTTCCATGCCAAAGGGATTCAACACCTCTTTGACATACTTGGATTGAGTGATAAAGATTCCATCTTTCATCTGCTAGATCTGCAGTCCAATGAAGAACTTAATCTCCCCTATGAGTGACATCTCAAACTCTTTCTTCATCTCATCTACAAACTCATGACTCATCTTGTCATCTTCACCAAAGATAATGTCATCAAAAAATACCTCACAGATCAAGATCTGATCTCCTTCAGACTTCAAGTAGATATTGCTATCTTCGCTTGTTCTCTCAAATCCAATCTTCACAAGATGGGAGTGCAGGCATTCATACCATGCTCTAGGTGCTTGCTTTAGACCATATAAGGCTTTATGTAGCCTACACACCATGTCACCATCTTCAGATAGGGCAAACCCATCTGGTTTCTCTATATACACTTCCTCTTCAAGTACACCATTTAGGAATGTAGATTTTACATCCATTTGATATACTTTGAATCCTTTAAAAGTTGCATATGCAAGAATCATGCGAACTCCTTCCAATCTCGCTATAGGAGAAAAGGTTTCTCCATAGTATTCGCCTTCTTCTTGGGCATATCCTTTGCACACTATTCTGGCTTTGTTTCTAATCACTGTGCCATCCTCATTCAGCTTATTTCTGAAAACCCATTTGGTGCCAATGACATTTTTATGCTCCGGTCTGGGTACGAAAGACCATGTACCATTTTTCTCTATCTGGTCAAGTTCCTCTTCCATTGCCTTGATCCAGTCTTCATCTTTATGTGCCTCTTTGAATGATTTAGGCTCAAATTCAGAGATCATACATGATTTTTCTCTGACCTTTCTTCTTGTAAGAATTCCTGCATCCTTATCTCCTATGATCTTCTTAGGATCATGACTTAGCTTGACATACCGAGGAATGGTCTTGATAGATTCCTCTTGCTTTTCTTCTTCATCCTCATCTCCATCAGTATCAGCATCTACATCTACCGATGTAGGAACACTGTTACTGGTACTTGGTTGACTGACAACCGGTTCATTTATTGCTTGCTCACTGCTGGTTTCCTCAGTTTTCTCAGAGGTTTCATTAACTCTTACATTGATGCTTTCCATAATTCTTTGAGTCCTATTATTGAAACACTTGAGAGCTTTGCTCTAGGTGGAATACCCTAGGAATATTCCCTCATCACATTTCACATCAAATTTGCTCTGGTGTTTGCTCCTCTTGATGTAACATTTGCTACCAAACACTCTAAAGTAGCTAACCACAGGTGTCTTGCCGATCTAATACTCATAAGGAGTTTTACCCTTACCTTTCTTAATGAGTACCCGGTTCATTATGTAGACTGCAGTGCTCATTGCTTCTCTCCAAAAGGTGTGAGCAACTTTTCCTTGAATCAACATAGTCCTAGCTGCTTCAACCATAGTCTGGTTATTCCTCTCTGCTAGGCCATTCTGCTGTGGAGTCTGTGGGGCAGACAGTTGCCTCTTGATGCCATGTTCTTCATAGTACTTGTTGAATTCACCAGAAGTTAATTCCCCTCCTTGATCAGTTCTCAGGCACTTGATCCTTTTATCGCTTTCCTTCTCCACTAATGCTCTGAAAGCTTTGAAATTTACAAAAGCTTCAGACTTATCTTTCAAGAATGTGACCCACATCATTCTTGAGCAGTCATCAGTGAGTATCATGAAGTACCTATCACCCTGCACACTCCTAGTTTTCATAGGACCACACAAATCAGTATGCACAAGATCAAGAAAATTGTCAGCAGTGAAAGGTTTACCTTTAAAGGTTGAGGAAGACATTTTTCCCAGTTGACACTCTCTGCACAAGGTATTTCCGGTTTGCTTAGCACCGGCAACCCTCTAACTACCTTGATCTTACTGGCCTTCACAATGTTATCAAAGTTTACATGGCAGAGTCTCCTATGCCATATCCAGCTATCATCAAATTTATCCATAAGACATGTACTTATATTTGCATTCAGCTGAAATAGGTTACCTTTGGTCTGCATGCCGGTGGCCACCAATTCACCATTCTTTCCTTTGATTCTGCACACTCCATTCTTGAATTCCAGAGTGAGACCACTGTCATTTAGCTGGGCAACACTCAGAAGGTTGTGTCTGAGACCATCAACCCAATACACATTGTCAGCACTACTCTTTCCATTTAGAGAGATGGACCCTCTACCTTTGACCATACATGGTGCATCATTACCAAAGCGAACCACACCACCATCATACTCTTCCAAGGATAGAAACTTGCTCCAGTCACCAGTCATATGGTGAGAAAAACCACTATTAATAATCCACTCATTGGAATTATCAAAGCGGGAGACAAGAGCCTTCTTGTCTGACACATCTTCCTTGACAACAACAAACACAATATCTTCATTTTCTTCATCTTCTGATTCCTCATCTGTGACACCTTCATCAACTGCCACAAAATAGTTTCTCCGATTTCCTCCTTTGAATTTCTTGAACCTTTCCAGTTTGTCGTTATTGTCGCCATTAGGATAGTTTACAGCAATATGTCCTATCCGATTACAAGAAAAGAATTTCAAAGGGAGCTTACCTCTGTATTTTCCGGTTCCTTTAGGAAGCTTCCTGGCAAGAAGAGCTTCAAATGCCATCAGAATCTCCTCATCATCCATTTCTCTGCTCTGTCTTGGTTCACCACTAGTGCTAGCTTCTTTTCCTTTTCTGAATGGTACAACAGAAGCTTTAAAAGCTGATTCAGTCTTTTGAACACTGCCATCAAAACTATTTAGCTCATAGGCTGTCAACTTTACAATGATGGAGTCTAGGGATACCTTAGTCTTGTCTATTGATCTCAACTCCTGAATAGCAGCAACCCTTATTGCATAGACCGGTAATAAGGATCTCAAGACTTTGGTTACCACAATGGAATCTTCCATTTTACCACCTGCACTCTTGATATCTCCAACAATGGTTTTGATTCTTATTCCATACTGTTGAATGGTCTCACCTTCAACCATCCGCATGTCTTCAAACTTCCCTCTAAGGCTTTCTTCCTTAGCTTGTTTTACATGCTCATCACCGCCATAGATATTTTCAAGAGTATCCCATACCTCTTTGGGATTTAGCTTATCTTGGACATCAATAAACTCAATGTCAGATAAACTACTAATTAGGGCTTCCATGACTTGCCCATTCTCCTACATCTCTCTCTTTTGGTCATCGGTGAGAGTACCGGTAGGGGAAACATAGGCATTCTCAACATATCTCCAGTGTTGAGCACCCATGCTTCTGATGTATATCTTCATTCTATCTTTCCATATACTGAAATTTTCTCTGTTGAACTTTGGACCTTCCCTCTTCATCATTAGACTTGGATCTTTACCTCAAGCGGTTAAGCTTATAACACAGAGGACCTGGAGGACGCTCTGATACCAATTGATAACTCAATGATGAAGGGATAGTACCAGACCAGTACTGAGAGGGGGGGGGTGAATCAGTATAGGCAAAAACACAATCTTAAATCAGTTTGTCAGCAGACACTGTGCTTAGGCAGACAAACAATAATACCGGTCTTAAACAGAGTACAACCGGAAAAACCCAAAATAACTGAGACAAGCATAAACTGGTTGACACTTATCTTCTCATACAATCTAATACTTTATTTCCATTTCACCCTAGTGCATGAACAGGTAATCTACCATCAAAGATATATATATATATATAGCTAGATCAACATGATTCACCACTTGACAGAAAACAACATAGCATCACATGAAAAAGACATCACATATGACACACATATTTTTCACGTGGAAACTCAACTAGGAAAAACCACGGTGGGGATGAATACCCACAAGCTATTTTTGAACTCTTTAGAAGTCCGCTCTGTTAGGAGCCTTGTCCGGTTAAATACTGATACAACAGGTTCTGTTAGGAACTGATCCTATTAGGGATCACCTGGTTAAGGGATGGATAGAATACCCGGTTAAGGGTTAAACCCTGTTAAAGGTTACCTTGTTAGAGGATTTCAAGAACTCAATGGTTTTGAGTCACCCTGTTAAAGGATTTACAGTAATCTGGTTAAAGCTACTCTGTTAAGGGATTTATCAACTGTTGAAGTGGTTTGAGATCAACAGGTATTACAATGATATGGTAGCAACACTCAATGCCAATGCAGATCTGCTTTAGCTCCTCTTCACCTTCTGCACTTACACTCTGCAGGTATCACTTCTCTCTTCTGGTCTGGCAAGAATCACGTATCTCTTCTCTTGGATACACACACACAACTTTTGCCAACAACCTTAGAAAGAAACACAACATCGACCTTATAGGAAACAGATAGGTCGGTAGCATAAACCCTAAACCCTAAACCTATTAGGTTAAGCAATTCAAATGGTTCAATCATGACCCTTGAGCACATTGCATTAAATGCAATAGTCTTGAACCAATCTCAAGACGTTCTCCATCATTCGTTTTCCACCGATTTCATGGCACCTGATAACCCATCACGCGTTATCACCATTTACAAACTTCGCACATTCCTGAGGTAGATAAGAACAATCTCCTTCATGCAAGATCCTTCACGTACGCAAGGCTGATGTGGCAACATGATTTGTTCTTCGTTACAATGCTAACTCATCACACAAAGTCACTGATTGAGTCACACAGGCTTGAGGCACTTCAACCAGAAACCCTGAAGTTGAGACTACCAACCGGTTGTCATACAAAGCTTCCATGTGCCGGTTCCCATAACCACATGCCGGTTCACCTTAAACAAACACACCGCTTCACTTTGGCACAAATGCTGGTTCATAGTGTTATACCAGTTCTCACATATACCGGTTCTTGGTAACATACTGGTTCTCACATATACCGGTTCTCTCCTCTTCAACATATTGACATCAATGACAACATACAAGTCATCATGTCCTCATGCCGGTTCACATAATGCCAAGATAGAAGGCTTGCATAGTCTTGTTCCATTACATTTTCTTGTCTTAAGATTGTTGATAATGTTGATTTCATGTTCTACCAATCCCATAGTTTGGTGTTGTGTGTCTCCTTAGGACTAAAGGTAGCAAGAAAAATCACTAACAAGATTGGCGACTCTACTAGGGAACACTTAAAATCAAACTGTATTAAGACCCAATAGCTTGGCCAAGGATGTTTAGAGTCATATTTGAAAGCTACCAAGAAATTTGAAAGAATCTTAGTACTAAAACAAGTATTTCCCATATTTGGGTGGCAACTCTAAAAAAAGAAAAGTTCATGCAGAACTCAAAAGGCTCATATGAGTGGTGAGAAGACTCAGAGCATTTCCACAAGGAGTGAGCAGATTTCAAAGTTGAAATCTTCAAGGAACTTGTAGTTCTAGGATAAAGAAGTAGAACAAGCAAACTATAATGATCATTAGTCAATCTAAGCTACTATGAACAAAAGGTGGACAATAAAGAAAAAAGGTGCTCCTAAAAATTTGTCTACTTCAGACTTAGTGAATAATAATTTTGGAATTCCCTTAGATAGTTTAGAGGGTATTTGTCATTTGCAAAATTGTCAAAAGGAAAGGGTATCTTAGGAAATTATTTTAGTGACTCATATAGGCCTATACAAGGGGTAGAAAATACTATTAGTGAAGATTCTTCACCTAGGGGGAACCCTTGTTTGTATCGAAACATTTCAATTATGACTGAAATGAATATATCTAATCCTATTATGAAGACCCCATCTGGCCAAAAGCAATCCAAGATAAATTTTGTTCGTATTGAGAATGCTTGAATTCAAAGAGAGTGTGAAGTTATATATGCTGAGCAAGTAGAAAATGCCCAAAGCAGTTTTGACCTTGAGATAGTCATGATTGCCCCGTTGTCATTAAGTCACCCTGCTACCCAAGTCTCATATCAAGCCCAATTTACTAATAGAAATACATGTTCTACATCTGGTAATATATCTAAAGAGCCTTCAATGCAAGAGCTACAACAAGAACTGATGAGAGCTTAGAATGATAGGTTTCAACTCATAAGGGAGAGGGAGATGATGGCACAAGACATATTAAACCTAGCTTCTCAGTCAAATATGTCCTTTCCTCCTCTAATTAGTGTAGGCAATAATGGTAGAATGACCTAGGTTCCTATACCATCAAATGCCATTAGTTTCAATCATTGAGGATCATATGTTTCACTACCTTATTCATAAAATATTACCAATGTACCGACTTCTACTGTTGATGATACCTATACACAAGCCCCAATAGTGAGTGTTGTTTTGCTACAACCCACTAGTAATATCCTAGCAAGTTTCCAAATAAATGTATCATCTGCACACAATGAGTACTGTACCTATGTAAGTACCCCATACCATTGGAATGACCAATTTATCTTACATCTCTGCAAAATTGAATATACCTCCTATGACTAGTCAACATATTTCAACCAGCCAAGTAGGAACTAGTCGGCAAAAAAATGCTCAACAACAACAATATAATATACAAAACCAATTTAATAGACTAGGATATGGGTATGTTCCTCCCCCCCTATAGTATCCTCCAAATAATCCTATGGGAGGGAATAATGCTTACCAATAGTACTTGCAATACCTGCAACATCAACAACAAGTAGCAAATTAGTACTAGCAATACCACCAAATACCACAACACAATTTCGTAGGAATTCAGGGTTTCCCCAATGCTATTAGTAATGAGTTAAGAAATGCAATTCCTAAGTTTTCAAGAACTAATTCTATCACTAGTGAGGAACACATTAGAGTGTTCTAGAATATCATGGATAATTTTGAAGTAAATCACGAGGATGTATTCATGAATCTCTTCATGCAATCACTTACTGATGATGCCTGTAAATGGTATAAAAGATTACAAGATTTGTTTATAAGATGTTTTGCTAACTTCAAAAGAATGTTTAGAGACCAGTATGGTGACCATTCATACCCTAAGTTTTATTTTAATGAGATAACTAATATAAGAAAGAATAAGAATGAAGAGGTATCTTTCTTCAACAATAGATTCATCAAGTTGTATAACAAGATATCTTGAAGCCGACTGGCCATATGTGTCTAGTTTTTTACTACGATGTATATGACCCTAAAATTGGCCATGAGTTAAGATCTAGAAATCCCCCAACTTTGAGTGAGGCATTCAAGTCTGCCCTTACTATAGAGAATAATAGAAAAGCTTTTGGTAAGGTAGTAAGGAGAGATGATGTTAGGATTCTGCAAAACCCTAAATGACATCACAATAAACACCCTAAGGAAGAAGATAAAATGGGCAAAGTCATGAGTGCCTTAAAGGACCTAAATTACAAGATTGCAAGAAATGAAAAGGGATTATCTCATGACCGACCTAAATATCAGAGAAATGATAGGCTAATAATGCATGATATGCCTTACGACACAAACTAGAAAGATAGGAGACCTTAGAATAACATTCATAAGTTCCCAAGAAATAAGGAAACACTTGACCCCTTGAAGAAGCTAGGTGCACATTTCGTAGAAGATAATCCATGGTAAATTTTGTGTAGTCTACCACATGCTCAAGACCAATGTGTCATTGCTAAGGCAATAGAGGAACCTGATGAAATGCATGCTATATGTAGGGAAGATAGTTTTGAACCAGATCACATGGTCAATATGATTTCCCTTGGAACTTGTAATGATGATGTAGGGTATGCTTCTTCTAAGGAGGATGAACCAAAAAATGATGTGGATAATCAAAGAAGATGGAATAGGGTAGAGCATCAAGAGGTCTTCTCAGATGATGAAGATATGGAAAGTTATAGGATAAATACAACTAATGTTTAGACCGAGGAAATAAACTTGAGAAGACCTATTGAAGAAGAGAATAGAGAATTAAGTGTAGAAATAAGTGCTCAAGTTAATAGTGATTATAACTTGAGAGCTAGAGGTGTTGTACCTAATCAAGGAAGACTCAGAGGACTATTTGTGAAGGGAAAATAGTCAGACCCCAAACTGCAACCTACTCCCCAAAGTAATGAAGATAAGAATAAGACACCTAGAACTCATCAGACAACAATATATCCCAAAAGCCAATCCAAGAGGTAAAAGGATTGACAAAGAGATTACTGTAGAAGTACCTCCCAAGTCTCTGATAGCAATATAGAAGGATGAACAACCAAGAGAATTGATGCACAAAGATGCTATTCTAGGAATTCCTAAATAAATCCCATTTGACATGATCCAAACTTTGTGACAAATTAAGATATATGTTCCCTTTTTAGAAATGATCATTATAGAGAAACATAGGAATAATGCTTTGTCTTTAATATCAAATGTTACAAATGTATCTCAAGGAACTAAAAGGGATACAAAAAATATAGAAAGTAAAAGTGATGATGTACATGATGTTGAGTTTGAAATTATGCAAATCCTTGAGGTATATTTAGGAACTAAGATAACCAAGAACCCTTCTCAGGTTGACCTGTTCTACTTAACCTTGCTGATTAATAACAAGTTTGTAAAAAAATGCGTTATTGATTTTGGTGCTGCTATAAATATTATGCCCTTTGGAGTCATGCAAGAATTAGGGCTATGGGTTGATAGGAATTATGGAAATTGTTATGCCATGGATAATATAGCAATTCTATTAATAGGAGTCCTCAAAGATTTAGAGGTCAAGCTATCTAACTTCCCTAAAAATTAAAAAGTTGATGTAACAGTGGTTGATGTCCCACCAAACTATGAAATGCTTCTATCAAGAAAATGGACTGCTGTTGTAGGTAGAATGTTCAATTAGACTTGTCTTATGCTATTATCCCAATGACAGGGAGTGAGGTCAAACTGGAAAGAGAATCAAGGTCTGATACAATAGTTGAACACATAGACCCAAACAACATAATATGTTTCTATGATATTGACTTAGGCAGCTTTAGGGTGAATTAGATCAACCACTTCTCCAAAATACAAACTTGATCAATGAGGAAATGAAGAATGATTAGGAAGGATTATGACAGATGTATTTTGATGGGGCATATAGCAGAGAAGGTTCAGTAGCTGGGGTAATTTTTATTGCACCTATTGGAAAGACATTCAAGTACTCTTTTCGATTGTTGTTTGAATGCACAAATAATGTGGCCGAGTATGAGGCATTGCTCTTGGGAATAAATCTATCTACCAAGCATGGGATTAAAATGTTGAGAGTGTGGGGAGATTTAGAGTTGGTTGTATCTCAAATCATATCAAAATACTCCTCGAAGAATAAAAGGTTGAAGTAGTATAAGTGTGTTGTTTGGGATTCAATAGAATTATTTGATTCTTTTAATATCGGTTGGGTTGAAAGATCAAAAAACATTATGGCAGATCTTTTGGCAAACATTGCCTTGAAATGTAATCATATCACTTTGGCTAGTATATCAAAAGTAGAAGTGAAAACTATGCCATCAATCCCAAATAACATATGCAATTGGCAAGTTTTCAATGATGATGATGATCTACTCAAATTACTTCACTTGTTGATGAGTATGAAAGCCAAGTGATAGATTCCAATTCTTTTTTTGAGGTTATTGATGATAAAGAGACAGTGTTTGGGAATGAAATTGTTTAGCTAAAAACCAATAAAATCCCAAAGGGGCGAGTAGCATTAGAAAGGCCGTTTGATAGAAATGATAGTCAAGCTATGAAACCCGTTGGCAACAAAAAATATAAGCAAATTGATAACACAAAACACAACACACAACACCAAGATATTAACCGAGATAATTGTCTTCTAATCCCATGCTTTTATAGAATGAATCAAACTCACTAGAACAAAATTCTCCTCCTCTGTCAGATGTCAGACATTTCACCTTCAGTCATGTCTCAGTCTCAACCTTTGCTTTGAATATCTTTAATTTGTCCAATGCTTCTGATTTCTCCTTCAAAAAGACAACCCACACCATCCTGGAATAATAATCAATTAGTAACATAAAGTATCTATCACCTTGCACACTTATAATATTTACAGGTCCACATAGGTCAATATGGACAAGATCTAGTAATCCATTAGATGTATACTGCTTACTCTTGAAATAAATTCTTTTTTGCTTACCCATTTGACATTCCTTACATATCAGATTAGCAGGCTTAGCCATTTAGGTAAATCTCTAACAACTTGTGTGGAACTGATCTTAATCATTGAATCAAAATTAACATGACACATTCTCCTATGCCACAACCAACTTTCATCAATATGAACAATCAAGCAACTTTTCTCACTAGCATTCAAATGAAAGATATTACCTTCAGTCTTAGTTCTAGATGCAATCTCTATATCGAACGCATTTAGGATCTTGCATTTTCCATTTTTGAATTGAAAATCATAGCCTTTTTCTACCATCTGTCAAACACTTAAAAGATTATGCTTCACACCTTCAACATACAAGACATCATTAGTATTATGCTTACCATAAAAGGAAATAGAACCTCTACCAAAGATCACATATGCTTTATCATCTCCAAATCTTACTATTCCACTATCATACCTTTCCATACTCACAAATTTTCTTTTATCACCGGTCATATGATGTGAACAACCGCTATCAATCACCCATTCATCTTTCTCTTCTACTTTAGTAGCTAAAGCTTTCTCTTCACTAATGCATCTTGTGGAATCAATAGGTACCGGTCCATATTCTTTGATAGCTATAAAAACAATTTCATCTCTTTCTGATTCTTCATTTGTAACACCTTCATCAACAACATAATAACAGTTCTTCTGATTCTTATACTTCCGGTTAGGCTTGTAAGGCTTATTATACTTCTCATGCTTCTCATATCTATCTTTCCTATCATGATTATCATATTTATCATGCCTATCATTTTTATACATTCTCTTTGGACATCTAGAAGCAAAATATCCTATCTTATTGCAAGAGAAACATTTCAGAGGCAATTTTCCATCATACTTACTAGCTATCTTAGGCAATCTCTGGGAAATCAATGCTTCAAGCTCATCCAATTCTCTTTCTTGCTCTTCCATATCTCTTCTCTCTCTCTCTCTTTCATATCTGGATATTTTGCATTCATCAGGATCATACTTCTTCTTTTCGGATACAGATGCTCTAAATATTGTCTCAGACTTTCCATGTGATTCACCAAATTCGCTCAGTTCAAATGCAGCAATCTTTCCAACCAACATATCTCTTGTCACAATAGTCACACTTCGGATCTCATCAATAGAAGCAACCTTATGTTTGTAAGAAGGAGGCAATGATCTCAACACCTTAGCAACAATTTCATCTTCTTCAAGAGTTCCACCGACACATCTAATACCTAGGACAAGGTCATTCACCTTAGCCATAAATGTGTTTATGTTCTCATCTTCTCCCATCTTCAACATCTCATACTTCCCTTTCAAACTCTGCAACTTAGCAAGTTTGACTAATTTGTCTCCTTCATACAAGGTCTCAAGCTTCTAATAGATCTCATGTGCAGTTTGAAGTCCCATTACATTAGTCATCATCTCTGAATCAGTCAGGGCACTCAACAATGCTTCCGTCGTTCTAATGTTATGTTCAACTTACTTGATCTCATCAGCACTAACCGGTCCATTCTAAGGAACATAATAGGCATTCTTTGTAATCTTCCAGTAATATTCTCCAAGACATCTCAAGTGCACCTCCATCCAATTCTTCCATATAGCATAGTTACTACCATCAAATCTCAGACGCTCCTTCTTAAATATAACACCTCCAGTTGCCATCCGGGATCTCCTCAAGCAGTTAAGCTTCTTCCGGAGGATCTAGCTTCGATACTGATTGTTGGCAACAACAAAGATAATCAAATTAATAGAAAAACATACAACATCAAGATTTTGATGTGGAAAACCCGGCTAAGGGAAAAACCACAGTGGGAACCTACCCACAATAAGATGATACTTTGTAGTAGTATGTGAAAATATTACAATGGGGAATGTACATGCATTCAGGCACACTACCTAGAGCTCACTTGCTCAATATACAATAACCCATAAGGCTACAACCCTTAGGGATGTCTTATTGAGTTACAACAAGATTTGAACTACAATCTAGAAGAAATGAACTGCAATAATAGCATCTGCTAATGCCTGATGACAGTTCCGGTTAAGCACATTTGTCTGCTCTACACCAATCTCTGCTACACCACACCAAAAGATGAATCAATTTGTTCTCACATACAACACTCTCTGATGATGCAAATATAACCTCAACACATAAATTACATGACTATATCATCTATTTATACAATTCATCAACCTTGACAACAAGGTCGGCTAAACCCTCAACACATAATTATAAAATTACATCACACGATAGAAAGATTGACCACCAGAATAATATAATGATATACATGATATAATATGGACATAAACCAAATCTCCAAATATGCAACACCAACAGAAATCACGCCAAGATCAACCGCAACATGCTACAACACCAGGAATACCACATAACATGAAGAACATCATTGGTTCAACAAAATCACCAAAAACTCACACAACAATCAATGTGGATCATAAAAAAAAGTAGGACACAATTAGGAAACACCATCAAGCACGTTAGAGTCATCAAAAACAACTGCACCAACACCACTTATCAAATCTTCATCGATCAACACTTGAACCTCAAAAACACTCAAAAAACAAAAACTGTCACGAAGAAAGATAAATTGTGTAGCACCAAATCATGAACCATCTGCAATGAAGATACACATGAACATACCAAACAATCTCCCAAAATATCATCTCAAGATCTGATCACACCAGAATATACCGAAGGAAATACTGAACTGTGCAAAGCACTGATCAAAAAAACAAATTGCAAACCAGATCATATGATATGATCAATTAAGCATCCTGGATCACTGAAACTAATACAGAAAGATGTAGTAACACTAAAAATTCTCCATACACCAAACCATGATCCCAATAAACCAATCTGCAATCACCGGAGCAATAGGAATATGTTGACATCAATGACAACAACATATCCTAGTAGTAGAAATGTCCAACAAAACCATCCCCAGTTAGCAAAGAAGATTTGGAAGAAGTAAACTTGGGGACTAAGTCATCTACTAAAAGGGTATACATTGGTAAGAAAATCAACCAACAAACAAGAGCTATGTTGATAGCCCTGTTAAGAAAGTACAACCATGTGAATGCTTGGTCATATGATGATCTGAAGGCTTATAGAGAAGACTTATTTCAACATGAAGTCCCTTTGGATCCCAATGCAAAACCTTTCAGATAGAAGAAAAGACTGATCAATCCAATGCTCAGACCAAAAATGCAAGAAGAACACATGAAGCTCAGAGATGGTGAAATTATCAAGCCGATTAGACACTCTACTTGGGTATTTAACTTGGTTCATGCCAAAAAAAATAATGGAGATATAAGATTGTGTGTGGACTTTAGGAACCTAAAAATTTCTTCACTTAAAGATAATTATCCACTCCCAAACATGGAAGCAATGTTGCAAAAGGTTATTGGTTGTGAGCTATTGTCAATGATGGATGGGTTTTCATGATATAACCATGTTAAAGTAAAGGTATTAGAGTGATACAAGACTTCATTTACTACACCATGGAGAACATATGTATATGTGAGAACACCTTTTGGATTTACTAATGCTGGAGCTACTTTTCAAAGAGCTATGGATGTGGTGTTCTCAGACCTAATTGATATTATTATGGTGGTTTATCAAGATGACTTAACTACAGTCTCAAAGAAAGTAGAGGACCATTGTCTTCATCTTCAAAAAGTGTTCACTAGGGCCCTAGAATATGGAATTTATTTGAATCCTAAAAAGTGCAATTTTGCTATGACCAAGGGTAAATTATTGGGCCATATAGTATCAAAGGATGGAATCAAAATAGACCCAAAGAGGGTAGAGGCCATAGATAGAATACCCATCCCAAAAACTGTGAAGTTAGTACAATCATTTTTTGGCCAAATAAACTTTGTTAGGAGATTTATCCCCAACTTTGCTGAGATTGTGAAGCCTATTTCTAAAATGTTGAAAAAGGGGACCAAGATTGATTGGACTGTTGAAGCTTTAGATGGCTTTGTGGCTGTAAAACAAGCAACCAAAGAAGCACCAGTGCTAAAGTCCCTTGACTCCAGTAAGCCTTTTCAAATATTCTCATTTGCTTCCTTTCACACGGTTGCAACTATGATGCTTCAGAAAAATAATGAAGGATATGATTAGCCTATAGATTTATACAGTAAATCACTTCAATCTGCTAAATTGAAATATGATCTAATTGAAAAATAGGCCCATGCATAGGTAAAGCTGTCAAATTTTTTAGGCCTTATCTTGTAGGAGCTAAGGTTATAACATATGTGCCACACATGACAGTAAAATACATTTTTGTCTAGTCTGAGGTAAGAGGGAGAAGATGTAGATGGATGAGAAATGTCCAAGAATTTAATATAGACATATAGATAACCAAGTTGGTTAGATGGAAAGGTTTAGCAAGACTCGTGGCAGAAGAAAACTTGGAAGTGTTGGAAAAATGGTTAGTGATCCCCTCAGGATTCATGACAAGGAACTAACTGCCTCCCGTGCGATCCATATCTCTATAGTTTGTATCATCCATTGATAGATTGGTCTTTTAATGCAATGGAAAACTAGGCCAACAAATGGTATCAGAGCATTGGGTCATGGGTTTGAATCCCCTCGGGTAATGCTAAGGGGGAGATTGTTGGCAAAATGGTCTGCACTCCCCTCAGGATTCATGACAAGGGACTAATTGCCTCCCATGTGATCCATATCTCTATAGTTTGTATTGGGCATTGACAGATCAGTCTTTTGACCCAACAGGAAATTGGACCAACAAATAAGTTTTGGGTTGATATAGGTTTTTCAGATTTTGGTCTAAGGGGAGCCTTAGAAATTTTGATTCGGTATCCAGGTTGTTTCAACACTTAGTCATTTTTCATGAGTGTTACCATCAATGCCAAAGGGGGATATTGTTGGCAATTGACACTCATCTGGTGAATTTTTGTGCATGGATAATAGTTTAGGGTTGTCATTGATGGAAACTCTTCATGAGAATCCTATCCGGTAGCTATAGTTTTTGGAGGAGTGGTCCGATAATCGATAATCTGGCTCCAATAATTTAGGATAAGAAGAGCAGTTTTTGTCTGGAAGCTTTTCAATGAATGCAGTGGTTAGAATCATGTATGGGATGATAGGGATGACTTATAGAAATCATTTTAACATCATTGGGATGACCTGCATAATTTTTTGGTGATCCGGTTCAAGCTGACTCATGATTATACGTTACATTGTATGACCAACTTGATAATTGTTTTTTTTGTGATTGCAGATATATAAGACCGATGTAGAAGATCTTTTTGATGGATTATGTGGTGTGATATGAGCGAGTAGTGATCGAAAAACCTTTTTGGCGTAGTTTCACGTGGACATTCTTGATGCGGTAGCTGACTAAGATAGAAAATAAAGCAGAGCTGCAGAGCAGTTACAGGCAGAGTTTTTGCACTCAATTGGAACTCATCCAGACATTTTTTGATGCTATTTTGGAGTTCAACCAATTTTAATTCATCATTGTAAATGATTTGTAAGACAATGAGCCTTCCAGGGTTGCAATCCTTATTGTAATTGAGCAGTAAGCTCTAGGCAATGTGCATTAATGCTAGTGCATTCCCCTTTTGTAATATT
Source organism: Cryptomeria japonica (assembly GCF_030272615.1). Classification (NCBI taxonomy): domain Eukaryota; kingdom Viridiplantae; phylum Streptophyta; class Pinopsida; order Cupressales; family Cupressaceae; genus Cryptomeria; species Cryptomeria japonica. Next base: position 446,115,006 of record NC_081414.1, on the reverse strand, counting down.
GTTTTGCTACTGGTCATAGTTGAATAATATTTGTTGGCATATGCACACTCCAATGAGACATTGTATGTGATTGAAGGTTTTGTCATTGATGGCAACCTTGCAATCCCATGCACCGACAAGACATTATACCGGCAAAGCATTACACAAGCAACCTTGCAATCCTATGGCACCGACAAGACATTATATCGGCAAAGCATTACACAGGAAACACTGCAATCCTATGGCATCGGTAAGACATTATAGTGACAAAGCATTACACTGGCAAGATAGTGCACCGACATTAGCAAAACACTCTACACTGGCACCGACACAGAAGAAAGAAAGTATACCGGCACAGAGGCCGACAGGATTTTTGTTATGTAATATTTTGTTTATTATTGTAAGCCGACTTGGCAAATTGTAAAATGACTCTTATATATAAAGGAGATCATTGTAGACATTTATATAAGTGATGGTAGAAGCAAAAAGGAAAATATTAGGCAGACCTAATGTGCGAAATATAGGTCAGAGGTATATGTAAAGAATAGAGCAGGAACCGGTACTGAATCTGGCATTGAAGATGCTATTGTAAAGCAGTACAAGTTATTGGATTAGTATAATCCTTATTGTAAGTCAATGTGACTTCCCATTGAGAAGTGAGCTCTAGGCAGTTGGCCTTCCTGCATGTGCAGGCCCCTATTCTAAGTAATACTCTCTTATTGGCCAGTGAGTGAATATTGTGGGTCACAAATCCCATCGAGGTTTTTCCCACACCGGGTTTCCTCGTTAAACATCTTGTGTTATGGTGTACTTTTCATGTGGATATTCTTGATTCTGTTTATTGCATTATTTCTTGCATACCGGTACACTGTTATATTATGTTCTGCATGTTTTAACTTAAGAAATTCTTATTATCGGTTAGATACTGATTCACCCCCCCCTCTCAGTATCTGTGGGACCCTTAACAATATTGTGGGTTCAAATCCCACCATGGTTTTTTCCATTTGGGTTTCCACGTAAATATCCTGGTGTTATGATATTGTGGTTGATTATCTTGTGTTTCTGCATTTTACTTTCTTGCATATGCTTCCAGTGGTTTGAGAATAAGTTAGAAAATTTATTTACCGGTAGATCACTGATTCATCCCCCTCTCAATGATCCTTTATTCCAATAGGAAGCTACACAAAAGTGAATGCCCTGTCTTCTTTTGAAAATAATATATGTATCCTTCAACATACTCCATGGTATGCAAACATTCTATACTTCTTGAAACACATGGAATGCCCAGATGATCTGGTGGAAAATCAGAAGAGAACCCTTAAGCTTCAAGCTAAAAAATATGTCTTCATCAAAGGGGACCTTTGCTACAAGGATAGAAATGACGTTCTATTATTCTTTTTAGATGAACATCAAGAACATATAGTATTGGCAAATATGAATTCTAGAGTCTGTGGTGGCCATTTCACAACAAATACTACAACCCATAAGGTTTTGAGGGTAGGATAATTTTGGCCTACACTGTTCAAAGATACCCATACATATGTCAGGAAGTGTGAACCATGCCAAATAATTTTTGGTAAGCTGAAGTATTCAAGAGCTTTACCCCTCAGACCCATGCAAGTTGAGTCCCCTTTCTATTAGTGGGGCATTGATTTTATTGGTGAAATTACTAAGAGATCAAGTGGTGGACACAAATGGATTCTTGTGGCCATAGACTATTTTACAAAGTGGGTAGAAGCTATCCCAACAAGGAAGGAAACCAAAGAGGCTGTCATTGATTTATTAACAAATAATTTCATTACTAGATTTGGGGTACCAGTAAGGTTAATAATGGACAATGCCATGTGCTTCAAATCTGAAGAGTTTATTGAGTTTTACAAATCATATGGCATTTATATCCTATGCATCCCCATATCACCCACAAGGCAATGGACAAGCTAAAGCAAGCAATAAGAGTATCATGAAGATCATCAAAATGACCCTTGAGAAAAATAAAAAAGGCATGGGATTCAAAACTAAAAATGGCAGTACGGGCTGACATATAACTGTCAAAAGGGCTATTGGTAAGTCACCTTTTGAGTTAGTATATGGATCTCAAGCTAGACTACTAGTAAACAATCTGTTGCCAGTGTACAAGTGAACGATATGTTGCCAGCATACAAGTTCATCTATGAAAATTATTTAGACATTCTAGAGCCAATGGGTGAAAGAATGGATCAACTTGCTGGGTCAGAAATGAAGCCCACAAGAAGAATATGAAACTACAACAAAAGAGAAAATATTTGTTTAACAAAAGGGCATTAGACAAAAATTTTAACATCAATGATATGGTCCTAGTATGGAATAAAAGAGGTCAAAGATAAAGGAAAACATGGAAAGTTTGAAGCCCTTTGGTTGGGCCCCTACACAGTTGCAAACAAAAATAGAGAGGACTCATACTTTCTCAGTGACATGAATGGTGAAATACAAGAGCTACCAGTGCATGGACAGTACCTAAAGCATATGTTTGCATAAGACCATTCTCCATGCATAGTAGAGTAAGTGTATAGTTGTAAATATTCCTTGTATTTTTTGTTGGTTGATTTGCTCCCCCAAAGATTCTGGGTCCTCACCCTGATCCAAGAAATTAGGCGTCCCCAACCAGAGCTGTTGTTGGGAGTGTAAATTTTTCCGCATGTGCTTGCATTTTGTCTCCTAAGTCCCTTCTAGGGTTAGGGTTTTTTTTTAATTTTTTGATAAGGTTTTAATCTTTTTATGTTTTCATGTGGAAGTATCCCTCCTTTTTCTATTTTGTCTTTGACCGGTTGTGGCATGTTGTAGTCTTTTTAAGTTATACTCGGGAGGGTTCTTTATCATCTTATGATTGACCCTACGTGCTTGGTTCTTGTCTTTTAGTTGCTTACCTAATAAAAGGGGGTATTTTGATAATTTTCCTTAAGTCCCTAATGTCCTATTATCCTAGTGCTCATATTGTTCATGACCCCCTTTACCCTCATTATATAGTCATGTGTTGAAAAATTTCTCTTGAGTTTTATGCCCTTCTCTGTCATCCCACAAGGTTTATCTAGCACTTAAAATAGCGCTGCAGGGTAGCGAGGTGTATGTTAGTAATGAATAAAATTCCACCCCGCATGGCTCCTTCAACAAGAAAATATTTCCCATGAGGCAACAAGATGTATGTATTATGGAATAAAATAGGTTACCCATTGCCCCTTGTGGTTCAAATGAAAGCAAAAGGTATATTGCGGGATGGTGGGGTAAGGTATAATAAAAGGGTAAAGTGGTCGCCCCATGGCCTTGTAATGGTGAAAATCAAGAAGAAATGACCCCGTGGGCTCATAGGATGAAATTAATACAAAAGGAGAAGTGTTCCGTACTACCCCATAGGGGTAATATCAACATAAAGAAAGTTGTGCGGGCTAGAAGGATGAAGAAGGGATAACATAAGAACTTAACTCTGCTATCTTGCACGATAGAGGTGAGGGATATAATGACCTCGTGGGATTACGGAAGGAATTTAAAGTAAGAAAAGGGGACTCCCTGCTATCCAACAAGATAAATAATATGAAGAAAGGTGGCGGGGATGGCAAAGGCAGAACTATTGAAAATAAGAAAAATAAAAAAGTGATAGAGATAAAATTTGAAGGCACCACATCAACATTCAAGAAAAGTCAAGGCATGATCATGGAAATCAATTTATGAATCTACGATGGAGTTCAAATTTCAAGGCCACCAGCTCACAATGCTTGGATGAAGGAAATTAATGGTGACACCCTGCAAGAAATTAAACCAGTTTCTATCGATTATTTCTGCACCCTGCTTCCAAGAAATCAAGTAGAGAGTGAATTCAGGTGATTGAAGGAAATTTTAAGAATCTCATTTGTACCCACTAATTTTCAAAGCCCAAGTAAATAATTGTGAACTTTCAACTTTGTGTTTAAGTTGAAGCTTGTAGAAGTATTGTAGAGCCTGTAAGTAGGGTTTGAATTGTAAGTTGAAGTCTTAGAAGTTAGATATGACACCCAAAAGAAAGGAGACAACTAGTCCTACCACTAAGAAGGATCCCAAGTGGGGGGAGGCCTCAAAACCCCCCCAAAAAGGGGCTTCCACCCCCAAAAAAACTCAAGCAACTCCAATTATAGTAATCCCTCCTGCACCCTTAATTACCAATGATCCAGTTGTTGAGCAGAACCCAACAATTGCTGAGCCAAATCCACCTACTCAAGCTAAGAATCAAAAGATAAAGTGGAGAAGGGCCTCCACCAAGAAAACCACCTCTTTATCCTTAGAGCAAGCTTCGCTTGCTGCAAAAAACCCTCCACCCACTCAGGATGTGCCACCCACACATGTATCAATTGCAACCAAAACTATTGAAGAACTCATTGAGGAGGTTGAACAAAGATTTTAATAAATGGAGAAAAAGAAGAAGAGGGATGTAAGGGGCCTACATCAGGATTTGTTAGAACTTTTCATGGGGTCAACCATGCAGGAGATCATAAAAAAAGTTTTCTCAGACAAGAGCTCAAAATGTTGAGATGTCATCACCACTGAGAGGGGGTGGGGCATCTCCTATTACTTTGATGGCAACAGGGACAAGCTAGCACCTATTTCAAATGCCTAGAACTTAGAATTGGTAAAGGTTGTTGTCCCCACTATTTTTATGGAGCCACTTTTCATCAGGTAGTTGGGGAAGTAGTTTCATCATGAGAGCATGATAGTAAGAACAACTACTACCATAAAAAAAGTTTTCTCAGACAAGAGCTCAAAATGTTGAGATGTCATCACCACTGAGAGGGGGTGGGGCATCTCCTATTACTTTGATGGCAACAGGGACAAGCTAGCACCTATTTCAAATGCCTAGAACTTAGAATTGGTAAAGGTTGTTGTCCCCACTATTTTTATGGAGCCACTTTTCATCAGGTAGTTGGGGAAGTAGTTTCATCATGAGAGCATGATAGTAAGAACAACTACTAGACATAATTTGGTTGATCGGCCTCGGATGCCATCATTACTTGTTTTGGTTTGAATAAAAGTGCACTCAAGTCAGTTGATTTGAAGAGGTTGGAGACTGAACATGGTATCAAGAAGAAATTGTTGAGAGATGAAGAGCTCCCCCATTACAAGAAAATGCTGTATCAAATGGGCAAGAATTATATTTTGAATATTAAAAAGGATCCCTTTGACCTGGTGACATTTGAAAACTAATTTATGAAAACATACTATGCTCTCTGCTAGGTTTCAAGGATGGATTGTGGAAGGTGTAAGTTTTAATTTCATTGTGTGGGAACTTGATGCATTGGTGATAAGTGGAAGGCATTTCTCTCATGGCATGTATCCATGGTCATCCCAAAAGTATATAGTATGTAAGATCAAGATTGAGGACTTGGAAAACCACATCCTTTGTTATTGGCCCAAATATTAAAGGTAGAGTGACTGTTCATTTTGAGGAGCATTCTTCATCATCATATGACTTTATGGTGATATTCTTTAAAGAACCCACAATATTTTTAGAGCATCCCAATTGTAATATATCTTTCAATGTACAAATATTGAGGCCTGCTCCTCCATCTATCAAGATTCATTTTATGTGGTTTTTATGGAGGAAGGCTTCAATATGAAGTGGTTCATTGTGTGGTTGTTGTGGAGATGTGTCATTTGCTTCTGTGAATGTAAGGCAATGGGAGGTAGAAAGGTGTTCCACTATGGCTTGAAGTAGGTCCATGTTTAGATCGATAGGAATAGATGTCTCTTACAAAATTTTGTCCAAAATAGCTTTGTGTGAGGGTGAAATGCACAAAAGTTCAAGGATTGAAATAAGGGTGAGTGTCTTTCCCAATTGATCTACAAGGTCATATTGGCTATTGGATGAAGATAAATTCATTTTGGGTGCAACACCTTGTAAAGTAATTTTACCCTTTCAAGTAGTGACATTGCATTCTTGGGATTTGCCTTTTATGGTTATGGTAGACACATGGTTATCCAGTTCTAAAATATGGTTGACGGTGAAATCATAAGATGCGGTAGTATTATTGGCATTATTGTCTGTCTTAGGGGCCTTTCCCTTATCATGTTTTGGAAATGATTCCTTGAACATCACATTCTCTTCATTGGAAATGTGATCATCAACTTTTATTGCACCATTGTCAATAAGATCTTGAATGAGATTCTTCAGTTTATGACAATTACTAGCCTTATGACCCTTTCTCTTGTGATATTTATAAAATTCATCATCATTACACCATGTAGGATTTACCCTTGGTTCAAATGGTTGATTATCTGGCAATGTGATGAGTTTATTGGTAACCAACTTCTTCAACGTAGTTTCAATTGGTTCTCCCAAAGGTGTGTACTTCCTTAGAGGTCTTGGTGCTCTTCATGTATTCACTTGATTGTTGGATGAACTAGCATTGGGAAAATATATCTTTGGTTTAACCATATTAGCATCCATAAACCCATCATTGATAATATTCTTGTTTTTGTTTTAAAATCAAGGTTTATCTTTTCCATCGGGATCATCTTTATTGTCTTTAAATATCTTTATGGTGCCTTGTTCAATGAGGACCTTTTCAACTGATAGACCCTTTTCAATAAATTCCTTGAAGGTATACAAAAATCCATTTGAAGTTCATATCTAACTTTTTTGTTCACATTTTGGGTAAACATTTCAACCATTTGCTTTTGTGGAATTTGATAAGGGAAATGACTAGCCAAACTTCTCCATCGTTGTAAGAATGATGCAAAAGACTCTCCATTTGTCTACTTTGTATTGCATAAAGTGGTCATTGATACCTTAGTTTCAATATTGTATGAGAAATGTTGTATAAAGGCCTCTGCCAATTCACCCCATGACTTGATCCTAGGTAGAAGTTGTGAAAACCATTCCATGGCTTGTCCACCTAAACTTTGTGGAAATAATCTCATCAAATAGGAATCTTATTTTGCCACCTCTATGAAAGCCATAAAGAATTCTCTAATGTTTGGCTTGGGATATCATTTTTCTGTATACTTACATCAAAATTTGGTACCACAAATAAGGAGGAAAAGAAGACATTGGTATGCTTCTATCATACGGATAAGGACACATGTCATTAATTGTGTAGTCCTTTGTCGGTGTTTCCATACTCGCTATCTGTTGTTGCAATTCCTTAATTTTTTGTTGCAAATAACTAGGTGGCACTTTGTCTCTTTGAGTTATTCCCATGTCCAAGCCACTAGGAGGAGGAGGATGAATGTAATGCATGTAAGGGTTATATTGATCATATATATGCTCATATGGTGGAGGAACATAGTCGTTGTAAGGGCCACTTGGTATGGTATTATGATGAGGAGCACTAGGCCTAGGACAATTGTATGTATCATGACCATGGGCATAATTGGTATTGTAAACATGATCTTGGGTATTGCCACCAAATATAACATGTGGTCTTCTTGAATAGGTATGTATTGACATGATCTTGGGTAGTCTCTTGTTATTGAGCATATGCATTGGTATTCCTTTGCCCTTGGAGAGGACGAGCACAAGGTTGTTCATGAGTAATTCTAGCATCATTAGTATAAGAATGAGTATCAGTCACTTTGGGTCTTTGAAACAAGGATGAAGGTGACTTAGGCACGGTATGATCATGTCTATTACCACCATCATTACCACTAGTATTAGCTTTATTAGGACCCTCTTCCAAAATTTTTGTCACATCAAAGTCATGGGGTAATATTGTACCACTTTGAATAAATAATTGTAAGAAGTACCGATGGTCTCTTATCATGATTTCTTCAACCAACCTATTAAATCATGCATTGAATATAGTATCTTGAATGTCTGTCATTGCAATGGACTCAATGCCAACTTCTAGTAGATTTATGTTATTCTCTAAGGGTTGTGGGTTATAAAATTCATCTCCATCAAACTCATATGTATCCATGTTGATAGTTCTTTGAGCTTCTTCAACTTGTCTTCTAATCCTTTGTGATTGGGTTTCAACCATGAACTAACCTTGGCTAAAATGAAAGATGGAAGAAATGTGAAGACTATGGAAGACCAAGAGGATTGTGAAATGGAAAATGAATCTAGGTTTGTCTTGTAATATCCAAAAATGTTGTTCCAAGATAAATGTGATGATCTAAAGCAAGGTGGGTCTTCCTAGGAGATGATAGACTCCTGATGAGGTAAGTTGATCTTAATTAGAGATTCCCAAATGGTACCCAAGATGATAAATCTAATGTAGGAACCACCTAGAGATGTAATGTTATGTTTGTAAGGTAATATGAGGACTACTAAACAACCTTTTGACTGTAATTGAAAAGTGTGAGCGGGGGATTGCAAATGATGTCTGAAAATGTATGGAAAAGTTGTGAAAAGATGATGGTTGACTAAATGAAATCCTATTGAATTAGCCTTAGTAGCTCTTATGATATCAGAAATAAAAATGTAGTATGAATTCAAAAACATGTCAAAAACCTTCCTATACACAGTTTTAGAGTCTAGATATGAAATTTCACTATTGCAATACAAATCTTAGTTTTTCTCATATATACGATAACATTTTTTATATATGTGCCAAGAATTGACACAGATGTGACAAGATAATAAACATACATTTTTCATTGTTGATAATGTTTTTTCAGTTTGTCCAAATATGCGCCAAAAAGTGACACAAAGATGACAAGATAATGCATAGACATGATTTCACTATTCATAATGTTTTCTTAGTTTGTCCAAATATGTGCTAGAAAGTGACATAGATGCGACAAGATATGTTAAATATATATTGAAAATGAGGATAAACATGACCAAATAGATCGTATATGCACTGGAAGTAAACACAAATGCGCATCAGACAAATTTATGACTTCTATCCAAAGTTTTTCAATTGTTGATAAGTGACCAAATCTCAATGTCGATGTTTTTGTGGCAAGAAAACACAACAAACAAGAAGACACAATGTATGAAGGTGTTGTCAAAATTTGAGCGTAAATATGTGTGTTCAATTGGTCGAAATAATTTAATTTCTATGGGTCTAAACACAATAAAAAATAATTTAAACACTTCTTAGCCTAAGGTCAAAGTCTCATGGTAGTAACCTCAACCCACAAATTGGAATCTCTATCAAATCAAATGTAGGGAAACCTTAATGGGTGTGTACACTATTTTGTCTTTGCGCGAGAGGATAGGTAGTGGCCTCTAGGACTGGAAGGATGACCCAATCACCCTCTCCCCGAAAAGCTACAAGTATCTTGTGCTAAGATGAGGATTTTTGTCTCATCTCACATGAGCCTTATGGTGAGTATCTTGGGGGGAAAACTAGCTATCCCATTGCACTGAAGCTATCGTGATTTTTTGACAAAAAAGGATGGCCCACTAATCTAAGGTGTCTAGTAATGTTTTAGAGTATATTGGTAGTCATACATACAATGTTTCACTCAATTGAGAGGCCTCCCAGCCCTTTGGGGTTTTATGCATCACAAGGATACTGGAGGAGACATCCGTTGATATAACATATTGACACTAGGTGATAAGTGACTTTCATCAAAAACCATAATTATTTATATAGCGGTCCAAAACAAAGTACTGATTAGGTCATTCCCTCTCATAAGACGAGAGGAAGGCCCTCTAAAATACAATAACAATTTCTCTTACACCCAAGATCCAATGGAAGGTAAGGGGAGAAGATACTTTTGTTATCACGTCAAGATTCTAATCTAAACACAAAGCATGCCAAAAGCACAAGACACTTCAAGAAAAGTTCATTTACCCTTCAACAAACAAGGAAAGTGATCAATGAAACGATGTGAGTCTAATTAAACTAGAAAAGAGACAAACAAAATTCTAAATTACCCCTAAAGCCAATGATTAGTAGTTTCAAGCAAACTTGTTAGGTTAATTCTAGAAAACCCAAAATGAAATGTAAAAAGGGGTGTTCGAGAAAATGATAGAGATAGCTGCACCACTTTGGTAGACCTCAAGGGTTAGAACAAAAAGAAAATCAAATTTGAAATTTAACCCTAATTGTAAAACAAAAGGAAAATGCAGAAAACATAGATGCTCTTATATTTGACATAGATGCAGTAAGACCCAAACTAAAATCTATCCAAAAATCTGCAACCTACAAAAAAACAAAGAAAATGTACACAACAGAATAGATCACATACGTGATAATAAATATCACATACACAATAAGAAATATCATATACATTATTTTACAAAACTTATACATGATAAAATATAAAATAGAAATGCGACAATCACTGATCAAAAGGCTGATGGATTTGATCCATAGACGTGTCAAAAGGATACAAGTATGCCTCAGAAAAAATATGTATATGCACCGATATGATTCCCAGATGTGGGAAGATGATGCATAGACATGATTACAATATTCATAGACGTGATTCTAGTGAAACCTGTAAAATAGAAAATTGAACAAAAACACAAACATAGAAAGATAATGCACAAATGCAATTTCAACTTGGAATTGTCGCTAATCTGATTTGCAACTTGACAAAAAGACTTAAAAATACAAAATGTTGTTAAAAAAGGGACTAGTGTCCCACTGGGCATGCCAAAATGTATGCGATGGAATTGGAGATTCAAATATTGTAAAACTAAATTAAGTTCCAACCACATAAAACCTTTAGTTCTACAATTAAAATCCACCATACACCAATGAAGAACCTAAAACATGGAAAACAAAAAATATTGAAAGATTATACCATTCACATGCTTAGTAGGTTTTGATCTCCAATGTTTCCTATCTCCATTGATCTTGTTGATATAGTTGCTCTTAGATTTTGTATTGTGCACAAGACTTCAACAAAGAACAGATTGTGGTTGTGTAGATGCTTGAGTGATTGATCACTATAAAAGGTTGCATGAAAATTGATTAGATAGTTAGGGGATTGACAGGGATGAAAGGATCCTAGGGATAGGATTAAGAGGTGGAGGGCTAAATTGTCAGTTAGGATTAAATGGTAGGTATATAAATGTGAAAATATTAGAGAGGTGGTTAAAGGTAAATTAAGAGATGAATGACAAGTATCATGGAGGGAAAAAGCTAATGAATTAATTAAATAAATAAATATCTATTTAAGTAATAGAAGAAGTGGGGCCAATTAAATTAAATAATATATTTATTTAGTTTTGGGAAAGGATAATTTAAATAAATAAAAATATTTATTTAAATAGGGAAAGGCTAGAAAAGGATTAATGAATTAATTAAATAAATAAAAAACTATTTAATTAATAGAAGGCTTAGGATAAAATAATTAAATAAATAAAATATTTATTTAATTAGGCTAGGATAATTTTAGGTGTCTACACTATCTTTTCAATGATGTGCCCTAAAATCTCATTGAAAATCCTGAGAATGATTAAGAAAAAGATGAGGAAATTCTTTTGAAACAGGGCAAGGGACCAGGACAAGATTCCTTTACTGGCATGGGATAAAATATGCAAGATGAAGGAGGGGGGAGTTGGTCTTAAAAATTGGCACATTATGAATGAAGTAATGGGTGCAAAGCTAGTATGGAGATTTTTTCAAACCCAAATCAATTATGGGTTAGGATCTTAAGAACCAAGTACTTAGATAGCCAAGAGAATCATTGGATTTTCACAATATAGAATCCTCCAAAGGGTTTAGTGATTTGGAATTTTATTCTCATGTAGAATAGTTGTTATTGAACATATCACATGGCAAGTGGGCGATGGGATATACACAAAGTTTTGGGTGGATTCCTGGGAAGGATTCAATGCATTGGGAGAGAATTATAGAATTAATGAAGCCAAACATGTTTTGATTCGAATGTGGGGAGTGAATATAAGAGATTACATGGAACACAAATTTGCAGAGGGTAGATTAGAATGGGGATGGAAATATATAAACATTGTGGTGATGAATGAGGAGCAAAAAGGGTTGCTGTCAAAAATTTTAAAGTAGAGATTTTTTTTTTAATAGGGACAATAGACAAGGTGGTTTGGTGTGGAGTGAAAGATGGGAAGTACTTGGTACAGATTGGATACCAACTTTTAGATAGAGTTGAGGGAGAAGCTAGTTGGCCCTCTCGATTATGTTGGGGTAAACAATGCCTACCAAAAGAAGGAGTTTTCACTTGGTTGGCAATTAAGGGTAAAAAATTGACAGGATATAGATGGAAAAGAATGGGGTTTATGGGCCCCTCGAAATGTCTAATGTGTAAGAAGGAAGAGGAGTCTATTGATCATCTCCTTCTATACTGTGAAAGTGCGACTACCTGTTTGAGGATGTTTCTTTAGAAACTTGGGTGGCATGGTCTCCTTCTTGAGAGGTTGAAACAACTCCATGTAGGATGACCCCTTGATAGAAGGAAATCAACCTTCTCATGCATTTGGATCATATGTCCATCGGTTGTGAATTGAGAAATATGGAAGAAAAGAAACAAGCAGATATTTCAGGATAATAAGATGATGATTGAAAGGCTCTATGCTAGGATTGATCACCTACTTGAGGAAACAAAGGGGGATGCTACATCTTTGCATTGCAAAGGGAATGTTCTATTCACCAAGGAGGATATTCTTCTCCAGCAAAAATGGTCAAGGATTAAGTTTCAGCTTGTTAATGGGTCTAATCAGGTTAATTTGAAAATGAAATTGGCATAGAGGGCTACTTGGATTGCACCATAGGAAGGTTGGTACAAAGTAAAATTTGATGGTGCCTCAAAGGGTAATCATGGGCCATGTGGAGCTGGGTTGTGGTTAGAGATTGGATGGGGAATATTTTTATGACGGGGGCCAAAAGACTCCCTAATGGTACTAATAATGGTGTAGAGGTACAAGATACATTATTAGTAGTAAACCTTGGTGTAAAGTTGAGCATATCGAAAATACATGTAGAGGGTGATTGTGCCATAATAGTTAATGCAATCAAATTTGGTGGGATACAAGATTGGCACTTCAAAAAATATATAGTAGCTATTAAATAGGATTTGATGGGTATCAATGGTTTTCAAGTGTCTCATGTGTGACATGAGGGTAACAAGGTGGTAGACACTTTGTCAAAATGGGAATTGTCTTTCAATGATGAGGATGAGGTATGGTGTGAAGATTTCTGAGATATACCCATGAATTTTGGTGAGATATTATATGGTGAACCAAGTGTGTGATAGTTATGATTCTTTAATGCTTGACGATTGATGTGACAAGGGTTTGTGACGAAGGGCTATAAGGTGGCAGAGGACACCTATTGATGGTATCTATGAGGTGATGGGTGGTCATGTGAATAAAGTATGGAGGTGACATTTACTCTTCAAATGACAAGGCAACAAGTGGCTTTCCAGGGGAAGATATATCCAAAGAGAATTAAAGGTATTTCTAAATTTGACGAGGATGGCTTTCTGCATGTGATGGAGACCTTATTGGGTTGTGAATTTTTTGACCTCCACACATAGGTATTGTGTAAATGTGGACATTGCCACTATGGTGGTGACTTGGGGTCTGGATTTTAGTGACATGGAGGAGGTTGTGAATTGGGTCATGCACTCACTCTTTGAGGATGAATGTTTTTTAGGGTTGTAGAGAATGATAGAATGGGTGGTGTCGAGGGTAGGTTTTGACCTGTTGGAAGGGATTGATGATGGGGCAGAAGATGAATTGTGGGTGATTTTCCCTTCATTCACTAGTCTATTTTTTTCAATAGGGAGGTGAGAGGGCTGAAGTAGTAGCTGGGTGGGGAGCTTTGAAATCTTTCCTCCATGAAAAAGTGGTGGAGAGGAATGCAGACTGTGGGGTACGGGGGCTTGGAATGGTAGAGGGGGAGAATTATTTGAAGATAGATGATGCGGTGGCGACTCTCTAGATTGCAAATGATGGGGATGGTGGGGAAGATAATAGGTAAGTAGTCAACCTCTACCTGCGGTGAGGTATTTTGACAATTTTGTATGTTTTTGTGGCGTTGATGTTGCAACTCTCTTCCTTGATGGTTTCGGTCCTCTTGCATATTTTTTTTGTTTTGAAATGGTTATATGGGTTTGGGCGAATCTTAGATATTGTTGTTTTAGAGTGGGGTAGGACCTTGTTGCAGGTATTTTTGACCATTTTCATGGTTCAGGGTAGGGAAACTATGCCTTCCAATTTTGCTCAGGTTCTTTATTTTTTGTGAAATTGAATATATGTATAATGATGGTGTTTTGTTAACTAGGTCGAAGGATGGAAGTGATGTATATATCTAGTTGGGCATAATTGTATAGGGGTTGTAAGTTAATACTATCACAGGTAATATGTATGAAGTATGTAAATGGTGGTGGGATGTTTGAAGATGATTTCGTGACTGCTTTTATTTTAGTAGATATGAGGTGTAAAGGGGGTTTTTTTGGTCCATATGTCAGGATGGGGTATCTCTGGAAACAACAAAAATATGATGTAATTCCTTTTTCAACATTATTAATAAAATATAATCTTATTACTGACCAAAAAAATATTATAATAATCTAACTATATACTAATAAATTATTATATTTTACTTTACCTTATATTTACTATTGTATCACATAGTTTATTTTTTTCTAATACATTTTTATTTTAATTTTAATTTTTAAAATTTATTTATTTAAATCTAATTTTTATATTTAAATTTCAAATTTCATATTATCATTTTAAAAAATCCATAAAATATTTGTCATAGATTTTATTTATGAAATGGTAGATTTTATTTAAACATCTTTTTTATTTTAATTTAATATTTATACGTCTATTTATTTAACTTTATTTATAATATTATTTCAATGTGTGTTTTTATTTTGAAAACAATATGTTTATAATTAATATTAATATTTTGACATGTAAATGGTTGTCAAATTTAAACTAAAAGTAAGAGTTTTTATTAACGTTAACACACTCACACCATTACACTCCACCCCTTGCCTCGCCATTAATTAACTGAACATTAACTAATATAGATTTTTATATAAATCTATCTAAAGAAATACCGAGAGATATCAATCAAAATTATTTTATTTATCTAGTTTTTTATATTTATATTTTAATCTTCTTATCCTTGTTGAAAAATATCATTAAAAATAAAAATTTATAAAATATATATATTTTTTAAAATTTTATAATTATGAAATGCTGGATTATTTTTAAATATCTTTGTTTTTTATTTTAGATTTATATATCTATCTAAAACTTATAATTTTGATGAGGGTGTATTTTGTTTTATATGGTGTTTATTTTAAAAATATTAAGTTTGTAATTAATATTAATATTTTTACATGTGAATAGTTGTCAAATTTAAGCTAAAATGTAAAATTTAACATTAACACGCTCACACCATTTCACTCCACCCCTTGCGTCCATTGTAGAATGCCTCTCGACATTAATAATTTAATTTTAATAATTTGACATTAATAAATTTAATCTTAATGAATTAATTAAGTTAGTACAAAATAATAAATTAACTAACATACTTATTTTTTTTTTTAAAAATTATGTAATATACGTTGAGAGATATCAAATTTAATATTATTATGGTATATACTATATGAAATAAACTTGTCCCATTAAAATTAAAATTTTAAAATTGAAAAGTATGAATAAACTTATATCATCAAATAAAAAAATAAAGTTCATTAAGCCTATTGATGGGATAAGTTTATTGCTAAAAATGAGGAATTAAAAAGATTAAGTTAATTATATTTAATTTAGAAACAATAATATGATAAGTTTTATTATATAATTGAACTAAATTCTAATTTCTTGAAAAATAATTATCATAAGGAAATCATCTCATTTTTTAGAATTATACTAAATTCTAACTCCAAAAAGCTTTTGATTCAAATTTTTGATTTGCAGGAGAAATGCATCTACTTTTCTATTTGTGGTTTTAATTAGATTCTATCATCCTCCAAATTTTAATAATTAATCATATAATAATTAAATAATTAAATGACCACAATATTTTAAAACTCAAATTTCATTCTATAATGAAACCAAATTTTAATTTATAAAATTCATAAAATATTTACCATCTAATTGTTAAACTAATTATAGTTCTAGAATAGAATATTATTTCTTCTATTTTCCTTTTTCCATGCAGCCCATTTCATATTCTAAAATTAAACTAAATTCTAATAAAAAAAATCATTAAATTTGTATTGTATTGATTTTTAAATTCAAGTAGTTAATCATATAAAAAATAATTAATCAAATCATCACAATATTTTCAAAACTTATATTAGTTGTGATTAGACAAATTATATATCCATGCAAGAATAATCCCTAATAACAAATAACAAATGAAAGAAAGTGAGAAGACTGATAAGACTAAATACAAAAAACAATGAAAGAAATAGTTTGATAGAAATAACAAAGTCTTTCCATCCTCATTTTTTGTGTCACCTCTTTTCCCACAACTCCCCCCTCCCCTCCTTTTTATTCTTCTCAAGACTACTCCTTTCTTATTCTTTCTATGACTACACTCTTTCATCCCGATGATGAATCACATAGGGTGATTTGAAATGTTGATGCAAATAATTGATACAAAATCAAATCTAGAAAATATAAAATTCAATGAAAGAAATAGTTTGAAAATTAAGAAATATTAACCTAATAACAAGAGACACAATGTGCACAATCAAAGGCAAAGGAAAGGAGGACAAAGACTACAGGGACCTCTTCAAATTCCTGACCAAGGAATGAGCTAGGAAGCTCCTCCCCAAGAGGAGCCATGGAAAAAAGAAATAGCTGTCTTCTATGGTTTGGATCTCCGGTTTTTTGTTCGGCCCTAGTGGCCTATCGACTTATAGTTTTATCTTCTGGTTATGCTTGAACTTAACTATCTGTTGCCCTGCATGACATACTTTTATTTACTTGGTTAATATGCGTAGAATGATTATAGTTTTTGATACAGGAAAAGTTGAGGGGGCTGTGATTTTGCTGCTGCTCTACTGACATTTGGCTTGTCACTATTTTTCTTTTTCTGTACTTGGGTCAGCCCCCTTGTTTTGGCTGCTTTTAATATAAAAAAAAAGAGACACAATGTGTCAAGTTCCTACCAATAGTTAAAGAGCTTCAAAGATAGAGATTCATAGATGGAGATGGTGATAGAGAATGACAGAGAGATATGTAGAGAGAGATGTTAAAGGATCAAGAGTTTGATTTGAAACCTTGATGCTAAAAATTTACCCAATCAAATCCAAGAGCAACACAGATATAACATGGATTGTGGAAATCTGATAATATTAATAAATATAATATTATAATTAGAAAAATTTAAAAGGTTCAGAATAATTTATTTTGAATAAATTATTTATTAATAAATATAATATTATAATCAAAAGGAATCTAAAAAATGTAAATTTAAAAGGTTCAATTTTTTTATTTAAATAAATTACTTATTATGGTGACTGTTTGATTTTCATGTTACTCTCATAGACTTACCTACCACTGGATTTTAAATAAGGAAAATGAATTTAAAAGAAATCAGTCCATGAAAATTTCTTTTTTAAAAATATGAAAATAAAATATAGGCAATTTTTTCCTAAATAATTACAGAGCTAATCTTTAATTTTAATAGCTAGATTTTATTTTTGAAATAAATTTTTCATTTAAGTATTAATTATTTGAATAAACTATATTTCCATATAAGATTTGCTTATTTGTTAAAAAAATAATTTATTTTTAAAATTTACTCTATTTTAATAAATAAAATCTCTATAATTTAATTTTAAAAAAAAAAATGCTCAACCAAAATATACTTTTTCTCTTTTCATCTTTTATATACTTCTTTTTTAACAAGAGACAATTCAAAGATAGTAGACTTATCTCCAAAAAGAATTCTCTTGCCCACGATCAGGACAATTCTTTCCATAATTCAACAAGAGACTAATCAAAGATAGTAGACTGATTCGCAGGGGGAATGGACCATCAAAGTGGACATTCAATCAAGGAGCCCCCAAGAACAAACAACAAATAAATAAGTAGGGAATAATGGAGGAGAACTCGAAACAATCAAAGGAAATGGATGGTTCACCCAGGCAAAAACAATTACAAAACTATGGTTATCCTTGCGAAAACCTTGAGACCAGTCTGGGGACACCTTGGGGATTGCGGTCTCTTTGTGAAATGGATGGGAAGACATAGACAATGGGAGGATAATGCGAAGTGGTGGTCAACACAATTCAAAGGTCAGGTAAGTGTTTGAACCCTGGAGAATGGTTTTTTTCTTGATAGATTGCATAGATACATGTTTAAAGAAGGAAATCCTATACAAAAAACCTATCTTTTATGAGGGGTTACTCTTTTATCGGATGGATTGGGAGCCCAATTTTGATTTAATAAATCAAAAACCTAAGAGGTTTCCGAAATGGATAAAATTGAAAAATCTGCCCTTTGAATATTGGAGTTCAAAGGCTTTAGCAAACATTGGAGATGCTCTAGCTTCATTCGTAGGGGTAAGAAAATAGTTCTTCTATGGAAAACCAGGTGTAGAGGCCAAAATCCTAGTTTATCTAGATAATGAGCTAAAATACCTAGACAATTTAGAAATTATAATCGAAAAAGAAAAATGGAGACAAATAATAGAAGTGGATTTGACTGAGAAGGGTGAAAGATTCATCCTAGGGAAAGGGCATCATGCTAGTTGTTCAAAGGATTTTGAAGATGATAATGAAATTAGGAAGAAGGTCCTTTCCCCTATTCTAAAAGATAGAACTAAGGCAAAAGAGTAGAATCTACAATTTAACAAAAAAATTGGAATTGGAGGAAGGAGGATGGATAGAAACAGATCCAAGAAATCCAAATCTTGAGAATGAGATGATTTTCAACATCCCAATGAAATATCAATTAGACCTTAGTAAGGATGTTGAAAAATTGAGTGAAGAAGAATTAAAATTTCTTAAAAATAAAGTTGAACCCATTCAAAAGGAAATAGATAGAAGATTAGCTGTTAAGCATAGTGAGAATAGCCAACATACCTTAGATAATGGGGAAGATATCCCTATGTAGAAAGAGAATCAAACAAAGCCAGAAGACATGAATACCGAGGGTAAAGTTGGAAGCATACAAAATATTAGAGAGTATGATATGAATTTAGTAGGTTTGGAATTGGAAGCGGTCAATGAATTCCTTGGTATCACTCAAACTATTGAATAGGAGGATGAGGCGACACTACTGTATTTGGCACAAATTTTTGATGCGTGTTTCTTGAAATTTTGATGAACTATAGTCGGATTACCGACAAAATACCCAACAAAATTTTGTCACTAAAATTTTGTCGCTTGTCCGACGTTCCTATTTTCGTCGAAATCTTGACCAAGTGTCGTCAGATGATGTCGCAAAAAATGCGAGCAATTTTCATCGGAATATCGACAAAAAATTCGTTAGTGTTGTGATGAACAATCAACACAAAACATTGGTAATTACGACAAAAAAATCGTCGCACATACAAGAACTTCGTCAGATATTTAAGTGGTTCGTTGCAATTGCGATGATGTGGAGCATGTTAGTTCGACGAAAAAATATCATCGCACATATAGCAACATCGTCAGATGTCAATTTCGCAAGAGTCAAAAAACAAAGGATGCGAAATGGTGAATCTTTCACTGTTTCGTGTAGTATAAATATGAAGGATGCAAAATAGTGAACCTGTCGTTGTTTCGCTAAGCTAAAATAACAATCTGCAAAATGGTGAATACATCGCCATTTTGCAAAAGACAAAAGTGAGGATTGTGAAATATCTAAAAGGTCGCCAATTCGAAAGGAGGAATAAAGTGGGTTTGCGAAATGGCGTCAGAACCTTTAATGGGACAATGCACACATGTGGATCGGCCCAAAAATAATTAAATGTTGTGAATTATCTTGAATACATTTGAACGAATTGTCTTGCGTTATTGCCTTGTGGTGATTGAGAATGCTAATAAGAAGAGATATTGCCTTGTCGTACATATTGAATGGCTAATATTTAGATGAATTTAATACCCGCTTGTGCGAATGAATTATGCGGATGAACTAGAACATTCAAAGGAATGATGGTAGAAATTGTGATAAATACCGATGGCGGATGGCTGTAATAATTGAGTGTGAGGTGTTTAAAGATTGAGAGGACTGGGTAGAGTGTTGTTGGAGTGCCATTTTATTGGTATAATACTATATGCAGAGTTGCCTTGGGTACCTTACACAACATGGAAGCCAATTTCTCCTTCCATACTAATAAGAAATTAGTCCCATTTCTTAGAAAATTCACAGATAGGAGGCTGAAACATTTGTTTTTGTTTAAGGATTAAGACCTGTACAAGGTTGCAAAGATGCTGCTGGGAGAGGAAATTGTCCATGTAAGTCATTGCTACAGTACGAACATGGAGGCATATTCATTAATTGCAGCCCGGGGTTTCTAGTTTGAGGCTGAGATGGATAAGGTGAAAAATGCCTTGAGAGTTGTAATTGACTCAAGGTATCTGTTAAACCTGGATAGTGTGTGCTCTTGTGTGGTCCCAATGGTGGGCATTGTTGCTGAGGCAGGGGTGGCTGATCCAGTGGTGCCACTACCACTCATTCGATGGGCTAATGATTATTTGAAGGCAAGATGCAAAGCTCTTGCTTTTCGCAGGTGGCAGGCATTCAAAACTTTCAAAAGGTTGAAGCAATGTGATGAGGTTTTAGGGGCTCTTCATGAAGTGGCACGAGCAGAGGTGGGTTGAGAGTTGCGGTCGAGACCCCAGACTTCCCAAGCAATGAAGCAACTCTTAGAATTCTATGAGGACCAGGAGTATAGGCTACTTCTGGGTTAATCCTGCCATGGCTGGTGGAGTTTGTGTTGTCTATTTGTATCTTTTTGTTCCATGTCTGTTTTATCCCCAATTTTGTATGTAGGTGGGGATTTTTGCTAGTAGTTTTGGTAGGCCGATTCTACATGTATTAGGGTTTGGTTTTTGCTGGGATGGTGGTTTTCAGGGTGGTTTTGGGGTGGCAGAACTTTGGTGGTTTTTCAATACCACCTATACTTGTATATTTGTAATATTTTATTCCCAAGCAATACAATACATAAATTATCGATCAATATTTTTATTCCAAGCAATACAATACATAAATTATTGATCAATTATGGATCAATATTTTATTTCCAAGCAATACAATAATGAATGCATTCTAACCAATAAGAAGGGTCTAACAATGCGTATATTCATCTGTATACTCTGTGTATGCTCTGTGTCTTCATATATCCATGTGTATGCTATGTATTTTAAAGTGTATGCTCTGTGTTTGGCTCTATATTTTTAGTTAATCTAGAATACGAGGATAATAAGATTGAAACAAAGGGGATATGAAGGTCATAGATGTGTCATGCTTCTCACCTTTGTTTGAGAAAATTAAAATCAACATTGCTTGAGGACAAGCAAATTTGGGAAGGGTGGACTATAATGTCCCTACTTTGAAATATAATTTAATAATTTAATAATAAATAATAATAAAATTAAGGATTAGAAACTGTAAACTTATTTCTTGGATTAGAAAAATAAAGGTATTTCCTTTGTATAAATTTACACAATTTGGCATGAGGCTTATTGTACATGTGCTAAACCAATTTTGTACCTAGAGCTAAATTTATCACTGAGATGTTGTGAATACCCAATCCACCTTTAGACTTATCTAAACTCATGTTTTCTAGTGAGGTTAGATGAATTTTTATTTTTTTAATCTAGATTTACTTTCCAAATGAAATTTCTGATAACTCTCTAATTTTGAGACTACTGATTTAGGAGCTTCAAAACAACCATGTAACAATTGGGAATGGTGTCAAGAGCTGATTTTAGCATTTGTATTCTAGATGCCAGTGATAACACATTGCCTTTCCAATTAGAGATCCTACTTTGTAAGCTTTGAGTGACTTTCTGATAGTCTGAAGGTTTATTTTGAACCATGAAGAAAGGCATGCCAAAGTTCTTTCAAGGTAATTCTATCATTGGAAGCATAGGACCCTAGTAATATTAGCTTTTACAAGATAATTAGAGTTAAGGATGTATACCTTGGATTTGGATGAATTCATCTTTTGACCAAAATCTAATGAGTATCTTGCCAACAAGGACTTAAGAGTTGAATAGGGAGAACTGCTATAAGGCACCCTAAAAGATAATGTTGAATAGGGAGAACTACTATAAGGCACCCTACATAAATATATTTTCACCATTATCTGATTGTATGAATCTTTCTTTAATAACTAATTTGACTATACTTGTTTATATGAGCAACCCTTAATATGATTATTAGTATCTTCTAATTCTATTTTGCAGTTGTAGATCGATAGAGGTTAAAGGTCTTTGCTTCTAAAATCTGATCAACATCTAAAATCAGAACCTTATTTAGTCATTTACCCTCGGGGATATTACAAATTTGTACAACCAGAACCTTATTTAGTCAGAATCTTTAAGCCACCCTACAAGATAACGTTGAATAGGGAGAACTGCTATAAGGCACCCTACATAAATATATTTTCAACACTATCTCATTGTATGAATCTTTCTTTAATAACTAATTTGACTATACTTGTTTATACTCTGTAGTACATTCCTGGGTACTTTCTCTTGTAACAAAAATGCTGAAGTTGGATGAAATGCAAAGCATGGTTGTACAATTTGATGACAAAGATTGACATAAAAAATAAAAAAAATGTAAGAAACATACATTTTTTGGGCAAACTCTATGAAAGAGAGAGTTTTATGCCCGAGACCATACAAGTTAGGCAATCTCGTGAAGGAGATGTATGCCTGTGGACTCCATGAGAGCTGATGCAATTTTTCTACCCCAAAAAGCCTTACTCACTCAATGTAAAAAACACAGTATTTCAGTGTATGCATAAGTTGGCTCCTTGAGGCATTTATATAAGTGGTCATCGAAGTTCTACAGTTGGTTTGTCTGCTTATGTATCAAAGGACCCTGAAACTGGTGAAACTGTTCTAGAAAGTGGAGCACTGGTATTGAGTGATAGGGGTATTTGTTGCATAGACAAGTTTGACAAGATGTCAAATAATTCTTGTAGCATGTTACACGAGGTTATGGAATAGAAAATAGTGCCAATTGCAAAGGCTGGGATCATATCATCTCTTAATGCAAGGACATTAGTTTTAGCTTGTGCCAATCCTAGCGGTTCATGCTACAACCCTAGACTTTTAGTTATTGATAATATCCAACTTCCTCCAACATTGCTTTCCAGGTTTGATCTGATCTACCTAGTGCTTGATAAAGTTGATGAACAAACAAATCGACGCCTTGCAAGGCATCTTTTTGCATTGCATTATGATGAGCCTAAGGACCAAACACTAGATGCATTGGACCTCCCAACCCTCACTTCATATATCACTTATGCAAGACAAGATATACATTCTAAAGTATTTGATGAGGTTGTAGAGGGATTTTAAGGATGGTACAACACCCATATGATAATTAGTAACAGTGTATTTCATAAGATTGAGGTCTTAGTGCTGTAACAAACTATTTTAATATGCTCTGAGCATTATGATTTGTAGTACATCATTGGGTACTTTGTCTTGTAACAAAATGCTGAAGTTGGAAGGAATGCAAAGCGTGGTTGTATAATTTGATGACAAAAATTGACATAAAATAAAATAAAAATGTAAGAACCATAATTTTTTTGGGCAAACTCTGTGAAAGAGAGAGTTGTATGCCCGAGCCCATACAAGTTAGGAAATTTCAAGAAGGAGATGTATGCTTGTGGACTCCATGAGAGCGGATACAAATTTTCTACCCCAAAAAGCCTTACCCACTCAATGTAAAAAAACACAGTACCATTTCAACCCTGTTTAGTAAATTGGAAGGATTTTATAGTAGATTTGACGATTAATGGGAGTTGACCAAAATATAGAATGCAACACTTACAATGGATTTGCTGGCACTTGCACTTGTTCATCCTCTCTCTCCCTCCATTTTTCAATTTCTGACTGGTTGGATGCTTTGTGGGTGGCTTGGTATTTCAATTGATCCTTGCAGTCAATATGCCAAGGGGGGTTCTGTTGGGATTGCCTTCTATATCATAGCCCCAACTCTCCTCTCCTGTGCGCGCAAGATTCAAATTAAAATGAGCCAAACATAATAAAGGTCATGTTTATACTTTCAAAATAAAATTTTATATTTCAAATTTAAAATACAATTTGGAACCAATTATTTTCCTTCATTTTAATTATTATGTAAACTTGAATCACAAAATGTCTACAAAACACTTTATTTGAACACCTCCTAGAAGATGTGAAGGCCTAAAAATAATAATCTAATAATAATGCAAGTTTGGGTGCATTGTCATTGAAAACTATGGTATGAGGGAATTTACTAAGGTTAGCTTCAACTGATTTTTGAAATACTAGTTTGATAAGCTCCCCCAAGGAAGTGTACATATGTTTTGGATGATTTTGGATTATTGAATATCCTTGTGGTATAACAACATGTGTTAGTTGTTGGACATTTTGAAACATTAGGATATTTTTATTTAGGTACATGTTCAGGCTCTAAATGAATTTGGAGTTAGTTACCCCATCATTTGATAACATTTTGTTTTAGCCCGTGTGTTTTTTCATTGTTTTAGTTATTATGTTATCTTTGTCTTTATTATAGTTCTCAACCAAAATGTTGGCAACAAGGGATTTCTAGATGGTGACCCCCTTATCTATAATATCATCAAAAGTGGGACACAATGGAATTGTAGATGAAAAACCATTCTAGAATTAATATTTATGGTGAAAATATAGAGAATTTGTTTTTTGGTTAGGCCAATGAAACTACCTAGAAAGGAAACTCCATAATTTAAGGAAGGAAGGAAAAAATCCCCATTTTATTATTTTGCATTTGTATGCCCTTCCCATTTGTGGCTTGGAGATGTGTTGATCTCATTAACATATTATTCTAAGGTACTAAATATATCATTGATCTTCTTCTTCATCCAACTCATTCTCAATATCATCTGATCCAGATTTGACATTGTAAGGATTGGTCATATCATCATCATCATCATTATTGATATCAGTTGGAATATCGTCAGAATAGCAACAATAATTATTGTTTGTCAAAATTTCGATGAACGTCGGGGACTAGTTAAAAAAAAAGTGAAAATATCACATTAAATTGAAAGGTACCCAATGAAATAATAAGTTAATTTTCTTTCGTTGGAAAATTTCATCGGATTTTGACCTCAAATGCGTTAGTGAGACTATTAAGGAAAAATAGAAAGTGATTAGGCAAATCTTGGAGTTGGATGACCTGGAAGAGGCAGAGAATGAAGCTCTATTTGGGAATGAGGAACTTCCAATAGTGTTGGAAGAGGTGGAGTATGAAAGGAAAGGTGGACTCCTTCAAAATATGACCAATAAATGCAAATTATTAGATTGTGGAATGACATCGGGAAAAAGAGAGGAGAGGAAATCTCTATCACAACTGAGATCCATAGATGGAAATGCAAAGGAACAAGCCAAAATTACATCACTTCTGAAACTAGGGAAGGATAACACCCTTCCCCAGGGGAAATGATGCTCCTAACTTGGAATGTTGGGGGCTTAAATGCCCTTAACAAGCAGTGCATGGTTAAATGCTAGATCTCTACATCAAAAGAAGATATAATTCTATTGCAAGAGAGAAACCTAACTAGTGAAGAGATGACCCTTTTTATTATAAAACTTGATAACTAGAAATTAGTTTGGGTTCAATCAAAATGAGCTTCTGGGGGAACTACTATTCTCTGGAGGCGTAGAGGGGTTTCATTTGACAAATTGGTAGAAGGGAAAAAATGGATTGGATGAAGCATTAAGAGCCTATCCTCAAATCTAAATTTTATATTGTTAAATGTGTATGGGCCTATCTCCAACATTTCAAAGAGGGAAGTTTGGGAGGAATTAGACCCTTTTCTATCTACCTTTCCTCATTTGCATAATTTTTTTTAGGAGATTTCAATGCCATTCTTTGCTGAGTTGATAAAAGAGGGGGTGTTCAGAGGATTGATTAACCACAACTCAATTTTAATGATTGGGTCAACAAGAATAATTTGGTATAATTTGAATCAAGGAAAGGGGTGTTTACTTGGAAGATTAGACAAATGTGATTTAGTAACATAGTGGTGTAGGAGCACCCAGGCTACAATGATGCTTCATGAAGTCTTTTATCATATTGTTTTGTTTTTATGACGAGTCAAGTTATAATAAGGTCCTATGGACCATTTGATGTAATTTCAATCCACTTGTAATCATTTCAAAGCAAGTGTAAGGCCTTTGATGCCATTTGAGTCATATGGTCCTACAAGGTCTTGTTTGGCTCAACATTAGTCAAACCACTCCAAAAGTGTCCCAAATGAGTGGAAATGATGCAATTGGTCATATATTGTCTATTTTAGCGTGTATTAGGGGTAGGCATCAAGTTTTGAGTCATTTGGTCAAGTATGGAAAAAGTTGCTAAATATTGTTACAAGTTGCTTGTCAACTTTTAGAATTTTTCTTATGTCACGAGTTCATTTTGAATCCCAATAAACAAAATCAGTTGGAGGCCATTGGAAGAGATTGGGTTAGTGATAAATAGCCTCATTTTTGTCCGAGGCAGGTTGTTTATGCTTTTTATACGGAGACAAAGTGAATTTAATAAGATTTTGAGGCTTTTTCTTATAATTTTCTACAACATTGCTTCTATAACATTCATAAATTTCTTGTATAGATGAATGACAACTTTAGGTAGGCGAGCGGGTAACTGAGTTGGATTAGACATCCGAGGTATAGTTCAAGGAGTTGAACTATACAAATATTCAAGTTTAAACTATTACAACTATTTATTAGGGGGGGTGGGGGGGGGAGGAAATGAAACCAATTCCATTTTAAAGATGGATGAATCACCTTTATTTTGACACCACTCTTGTGCATTTTCATTTAGTACAAAGCATTTTGTGGGTGTTTTTCTAAAAATTGTTTAGAAACCCTTGTTTCAAGGGTTTGGACTGAAAAATGTTAATAAATAGCCATTCATTTGGAATCAGAAGACCAAATATTGGGTAATGGTAATTAAGGGAGTCCTCCAGATGGGTTTTCAACAATTTTTGTAGAGTTCAAGTTTTGATGCACTTTTTGAGGCATTGAGTGCCTAACATCCTCATGTGTTAGGCTGTGGAGCATAGGTATGGTGAAGATTTTAAAGGGGATGTAAAAAAATATTAAATTAGTTCATTTGTGATATGCCCCTGCCTTTCAAAGTGGATTTGTGTATGTGTGTGTGGTTTTTGAGACACCTCTTTTGTAAAAGTGACCTATTTGGAGTCCTAAAACTAGGATAGTCATACCCTTGACCCCAAAAGTCCAAATAAACCTTATGAGGAAGTATCATATGTCATCATACTCCATGATAAGTGTTTGATAAAGGTCTTACCATGTGTTCAGGACCAATTTTTGTATGCCAAATTCCAATTTTGGTTTAGGAGACCTAGTAGACGTTAGTGAAGGAAGTGAGTTAGTATGTGGAAACTACTCAATGCTAAAGGTTAGAATTAATAGTTTAAAGGTTCTCGATGTTCATAACATGTCAAAGAAAGTAGTTTCATTCCATGAAATATCTGCCCCTTTGCTGCCCTTTTGCTGCCATTTGTAATTGTTGTCGCGAAGGATTGCCCCTGTGTTGCTAAGTGCGAAACCAAGCAATCCTGTGAAACATGGAAACACCTTTGAGCCCGTGGGTTGCTAAAAGTGAAGGTGAATCTTTGGGTTATGAGTTGGCTTCCCTTGAATCCCTCCAAAAAACTAAATTTCTAAAGTGGGAAAGAGTGAGAAATAATGTGAAAATACTGAAATCTGCAACTAAACTAGGAGGTGATACACCAAGATTATACGATAATAGCCTAAAAACTCACAAAAATATGACAAAACTTAGCCCACACAAAGTAATTGTACTCTTCAACCACATAAACATTTCCCAAGAAGGCTAAGGAAATCATAAACTTGGAAGGAAAACCAGTTTCACAACCAAATTGACAATTATCTCTTTTACGCAACCTAAAACCCGTGATTATATGGAAAGCAAGGATACATGCACATGAAAAAAATTGAAATTTAAAGGTTTCCGGATCAAAACACAATAAATTTATGTCAAATATGTAAAATGAACATGCACAATTACCAAGGCAAACACATGAAACTTTGTAATATCAAAGGAATCCTGCTATATGAAACTGAAAAACTAAAGTGCTGAGATACAATGTTTTTTTGCAAAACTGTGTATGCAAAAAAGAAAGAACTAGGGGGAAAAAAGAAGGAGAATAGAAGAATATATAGAACCCATCACGTACATTTCCTTAAAAGACCCTAATAGAAAAATCTGCATGAGAAAAAACCTTGGGCGAATTTGCCCCAAAAAGATAAAAATACTCATGCCAAAAAATGTCAAAAATAGCCTCCAACGCTCAAAATAGGACCCCAACTATAATTACACAAAAAAGAACCCTCACTGCTGAATATAGAACTACCAATCTCACCCAAAATAGCTCCACTGAAAAAGAAAACTCTCTCAGAAACCTGCATATCTCCTCATGTGAAAGTTACATGATGAACTGAACTACCAAACATAGCTTTCAAAAAGCTAATAATATCTATGTCAAAGAACTTACTCCTTTCTAAAAGCTTCATGAACCTAGAAGCCTAAAATAGCTTTGAACTGAAAAAACACTCCCTCTCTAAAAATAGAAACTCCAAGCTGCTAAACCGCATGTCTCCTACTCCAAATATAGGTAGAAAATAAAAGTACCTCTTTCCCTATTTTTTGCATGCTATATATGTGCTCCTTTAATTTTGCATGAAGGCTTATAATTAATATTTATTTAATATAATTTTAATTTAAAGCTTTTAATTAGAACAAAACCTTAACTTAAGTTATATTAAATGAATACCTTCATGAACCTAAAAAAAACTTTCAAGCTTTTGTTTCTTTGATATGCATAAGGGTTGTTAACACATTACCCTAGGTCTAATGACTTAACAAGTCATGACCACATACATTCAAAAATTGCTTATTTAAAACAAATAAAATAAAAAACCCACTCAAAAAGAGTTAGGGCATGTAATGTAAACAAAAGAGAACCCTAATTCGTTCTTTCACTTTGCACTTGATTTTCGGGGAAATTTTTCTTGCGTGTGGCTGCCTGCATGATGAACTCTGTGTCGTTTAGAACTCAAACTAGGGTTTTTAGGTGGAAACTTCTCTACATGACTTGGAGCTATTTTTGTATGATTCTAGACACGATATATGGTTTCTTCCTCATCTTCTCATGCGGCTATTTCTAGAAAAATATTGTAGGAATATTACTTTTATTCATGTTCAAAATTAGGGCTTTTTGCAAAATCTTTTTGTAAATCTGACTGCAATGCATGGTTTCGAGGTTCTATTTGCATGTGGGTTTTTAAACTATGGTTTAGCTATTTCATATTTATCCTTTTATAGTTGCACTTGATGATGAATATCAAAACCCTAGCCTGATTTATCCTATACATGATGGCTTTCTTTGGACTGACAATATTCTTGAGTGCTCACCGAATGACCATGGTTTCATGCCTTCTTTTGACAGCTATATCCAACAATCCTCTGTTTATTGACTATTTAGAGATGCTCGAAAGATATCGTTAGGTCTGCTCCATCATATGATTATATTATTTGTTTCTTATCACCCGCTGTAACCATTTCTTTCTAAAGATTATGATTTCAATAGTTGACTGTTGCTTTTATCATTTTTGTGAATATAATCTTGTGCCATTGACCTTTCACTTGGGCTACTCATATTGTATGTACTTGCTAGGCTAGGACTGTGATCAAGGCATTCATCTTCTATCATGTCATTGTTTGGCATTGACCCTTGTCAATATCATTATCATTCTATTTTTGTGCCTTTATCTATACCATAAGGTTTAAATGTTTTATTTCATTGTTATCTTCGATATAATGGATTTTCACAACTGTTATGAAGATTTTATGGCCTTTGTTATACCTCTTATTTGTTTTTAATGACTTGAAAATGGCTGCACCTTTTCACTTTGCATCATGTTGTAGGTTGCACTGTGAAATAGACCTGTGACTGTGAAGGATCTGTAATTTGAGTTTTGTTAACAAATGATTCACTGTTTTGATACTGTATATGCACTATTTTGTAAGGATATAGCTTTGTATCACATATGACTATCATGTGTTGTCTCTTACATGGGTTATTTTTCTTTGAGACTGCTAGTCAATTACTCTCTGTCAAGAAGATTAATGTATCCTTTTCAAATCAGGGCTTCTCTTTGTATCTTTCTTTGACTGTAACTGCATTGTGATATCTTCTGATTGGAGTCCTCTGTATTCATTGTTGCCATGCTTGGTAGTGAGGCTCATTGTGTTTATCTTTTATATCTCTACCCATATGACTAACTAGATCTTATCAAGGATGGTGTGATGAGTGGATTAAAGTATCTCTGACATTGTATATGATATATACTGTTCTACGATTCCAACCATCATCATTTGGCCCTGGCCTCTACTACAAAATAAACTGCTTTTATCTTCATG
Source organism: Cryptomeria japonica (assembly GCF_030272615.1). Taxonomy (NCBI): domain Eukaryota; kingdom Viridiplantae; phylum Streptophyta; class Pinopsida; order Cupressales; family Cupressaceae; genus Cryptomeria; species Cryptomeria japonica. Next base: position 446,084,504 of record NC_081414.1, on the reverse strand, counting down.
AATTCACTGTGTATTGAATGAATCCCTTCTTAATGACTGCTACACGGGTATTTCTTTTTAAAGATTACGATTTCAACATTTGACTACTGCTTTTATCAATGTGGCATCTGGATATTGCCAACTCTGGGACTTTTGAAGTTTGCACCTGCTCCATGCATTTACAATGAATGTTGTTTATGACTTTTGACAAGAAAAATAAAAATCACTGTGTTAGTACATTTGACAATGATAGCTAGTCTTTGATAAAAGCTCTATGATTTGAGTAAATATACTGCTACAGGAATAAAACTGTCATATAAGCTTTATGAGTATATTTTAATATGCTATCATTTATACAGATTCATGGCTGTCCATAAATGTTTTATGACTGATTTGGCTGTTAAATAATCTCATATTGTCCTTTCTTTATAATATTCATGTATGGTGAGCTTTAATAGTTACTCAAAACTTATATAATTGATCTTTGCACTGTATCTTAGTTCATGACTGTCTTTTCTTTTGCTGATAATGTCTCTCACTCCTTTTGACTACATAAACTACATCCATTGTGACTTTACTGTGATTGGTCTAAAATTTGGATTGCGATCTTTCAAGTCTTAGATGCTACTATGAATATATCTTGATGGCCTGAGAAACATGCGTGAAGATTGTGATACATCTTTATAACAAATTTTTCTTATTGCAATGATATTGCTCTACCTTTTATGACTATGCCTGCAAACTTTTTTCATGAAAGTTGGACAATTCTGAGACTGTTATGAGATGATTCCAAAGATATGACTAAGTATACCCCATCATATGACTTGCTCACTATCTCAAGAAACTGTATCTTTAATGGCAATGACGTTTTGAAAATATCTTCTTTGTGGTAGGCTGTGACACACCTTTTGTATTTACTACTCAATGAGATCTTGAAATTTGTTATAGAACTCAGTGGCTACATCTTTGAGACCATTCTTTCATTGTTAATGTAGTCTTTTGAGAAATAGACCGTGACTGGTGTGTTCAGGTGACTATCCAAAACATGGTATTCTTTCATTGACTCTCATGTAGAATAATTCTTTATGATTGCCAGCTGCTTTACATTAGTTGAACAATGCATTTTATTTTGAACGATTTACTATGTGCACAAGAATGATCATTTTATATGCACTGTGTATAATTCTCCTTCAAGTTGTCTTCTTTATAGTATGGACATACACTGCTCTGTTACTTCATAGAGTCCCTTTCTTTGATTCTACTTTCACAATTTTAGCTGTGAATACAATGACTGTAACAATCATATCACTGTGGTGAACTGGTACTGAATATTGTTCTTTTAACTTGAATGACAAATATTTGTCCTTAATATGGACACTACTATCTATGAATGGAAGGATAAATAAATCCCTTTTGTTATTGTATCTTCTGTTACTGGACAGTGAATTTGAACGACACCCTATCCATGCTTTTGAAATTTTCCTTTCTATCATTGATGGTGGGCTATGTATATTATGACTCCATTGCCTTTATTCCTTGATGGTACTGTTACCATACTAAGATTGACAGTGGCTATTATTATTAAATTTCTCTATTTGATGTATTCACATGATTGCTATATTTAACTTGTAAAAGCTTATTTCATTCTCATTGTCATTGGACTGGCATGTCAACTTTTGTTAGCTTTGTCCCTTTTATTAATCAAAACCTTAAGATTGTCCTTATCTTTGTTGTGGGGCCTGCTCTTGGTACTATAGCTGGTCCTTTATTATATTACATATTGCCCCTACTCACATGATGATATTAGTCATTTATTGACTAATAAATGCATTGAGTACATGTTTTTAAATATTGCCATTGAATGACAGTTCCTTTGTATCATTGAGTGACAACATGTGAGATCATGGCTTAGTGTACTCAGTATTTTGATAATTTTCTAGTGTCACCTTATGAATAGTGACATGTATGCTGAGCTCAACCCCTTCGGGATTCCATTTTAACCCACATATATGATATTTCTAAAATGAAAACCTGTATTTGCACATGAAGCAAACAAGTTAGATAAAAGCATGGTTCTTGTTGATATCTTATGACATCTTTTCTGCACTATTTCTCTTCTATTCTGAACCTGATATAGCAGTGTAGGCACACTAGGAGTAGCATTGTGTATGTAGGAATGAAAGTAATAACCCAGGGCTCTAATAAAACTATTTTATCTCTCTTTCAGGTCATCACATGGAGTAGACAACGACATGCCTGAATCAACGAAGTTGATCACAAGACTCTTCTCCAGAACTCATAAACCTTATTCAAGGAATGATGGGTTCTTTCTTCCCTTTCTTCATACATTCTCCTATTTCTTTTGTGTTTGCATTTCTATGATTAGCGTGATCTTTTCCAGCTATTCCCAAGGTTTGTGTGGGATCTTGTAAACAGTTTGTTCTTTATAAATAAAGATGTATTACATACAAATGTTTTATTCATGTATATCTTTCCTAATTAAAACATTGCATATTGGAATGAGATACTTGTATGGCATACATGTTTAATTAATAAAGATAGCAAACTTTGGAAAAAAAATTTGTACCTTTTTTCTGCAATACATAAGACCTGTAATAGGTCACCAAAATTTGGGCTGTGATAAAAATTTTGGTAACATTTTTGGCGACCTCTGAGGGGTGTTTGCCTGCTAAATAGTCATAGAATAGTAGCCTAGCATATTCATTGGGCATGGAGTCAATTCTGCACTCTTCAAAATCTAAAACTGCATCTCAGCACACTAAACAAAACTAAAAATGAAACTACAATGGCTCTGCATACAACTGAGCTTGCACACTGTGCGATCTGCACTTATGGAAAACTAAAGCAAAATTGAACTGAACTGAAAATTGAAAACAACAATGTGCTAGAAGCACTTATTGAACTGAAAATTGCTGAAATATGAAAATAAACACTCAAAATAGGAAACTAAAACTACAGAGTGCTTGAACAACACTTATTCATATCATAATACTGCAACTCGGCTCATAGTAGGGCCTGGCAAATTGCTGAAAACAAAAATGCAACTATTCTACTATGTACATATGCAAACTGTTATTACTCAATAACACAATTTGAGGTGAATCCCATTGATAGGGATTGACAACACCTTTCCATCCAACTTTGTAAGTTGGAATGCATTATTCTGTTTGCATTCTATGATAACGTATGACCCATCCCATATGGCATCAAACTTGGTATGTCTACCAGGTCTATTTTTTAACTCATCCCACTTGAAAACAAGATCACCTTGATTAAATATGCGTGGCACAACTTTCCTATCAAAGGTTCTCTTCATCTGAGCATGATGAAATTCTAATTTTTTGTATGCTTCTTTGCAAGTTTCTTCTAACTCCATAAGCTGAGAAAGCCTAATCTGCATTGGCTGCTTGATGTAGAGTGATTTGGCTCTTCACCTATTTGTGTTGCCTTGTCTAGGTATCTCCTCCAAGCTACTCAAGAACCATCCAATGATTATACACCTCACACCCTCCAAGGGTCTACAAGGCTTATTCTCTCTGACCTTCCCAAGGTCTTTAGGCTAGGATAAGCACTTGTTGTTTTGTGAGATCCATTTTCTTAGTTAGGAGACCTTATTTTCCCACTCCCTTTCTCAACTGGAGAGTTCAACCCCTCTACCATAGGATATTCATTCCCCAAACTACACACATAAGGATGGATGATTTTGGAAGGATTCCCAACCCTATTCCTTCCTCAAGAGCTTTTACCTTTACCGGTTTCAAGTTTTACAAAAAAACTGCACTTTTAGGCCTAATAAGAGACCTAATTCTAGTAGCCCTGTTAGCAGGGTGTTCTGTATTTATCTGCTAAACTTCATTAACAACCATATGAACTCTTTTACATTCTAGACACTCTTTTGGGGTTTACATACAATATCTCAAAACTAGAGGTGGTTTTTGACATTAACATATCTAACCCTTACCGAGCTAATTAGGCCTAATTGCCCCTTTCTAGGCCTAAAAAGTAGGGATTGGTTAAAAATCCTTCACCAGTCTGATTGCATTTGTGAATTGATGCTGGTTTGAGGTTTGTACCTCCATATGGTATTCCAATCCAATCATACTTCACCTCCACCCATCAGATTCACCCAATTAGTGCCTATTATCCATGATTCCTAATGCTTGCCAACTCAACGTGCCAAGCCTAGGGTATGGTGGCAAATCTTTGATTTAGCTTCCCTTGTCTCAAAACCAAAAAGAAAACATAATATACAATTCAACCTAACACTGCACAAGGTTTCAGAGAGGATATCCACCATGGAACGTTAGGTTGGAGCCATTTTGCTCTCAAAACCCTGGTTTTTAGGGCTCTTGAACCCGCCTGCAACAAAATGAAGATTATTCACAAAATAAAACACTTCAAGACTCCAAATCAAAAAAAAAATGAAGGTAAGACACCAGTATAACAATCCATGTCCCTGTCTTGGATGTGTCAATCCGTACAGGCTATACAAACTTTCAAAGAACAACAAAAAATCAGAACACACCAAATGGGAAACCAAAATTGTTTATTTGCTTCAGGTCTTCAACAACTAATTATCATTGGTCTTTCCAAGCCTTATACTAGCCTTGGAGTAGTTAGATATTCTCACAACTAATTTTTGTCAACCAACTAGCCGTTGGTGTGTGAAAATGTTGCAAAGTTGCTATGAGCAACTTTTGTAACTTTTGCAATTTGTTGCATAGGTGAGCAAATTTGCTCAAACCCAAACTTGATCACTTCCAAGTGACTCATATGACCTTAACAACCTCAAAACAAGGTCAACCAACCTACTTTAACCCAAAAATAATTTATCCTATTAAGTGCTCTAACTGGCACCCTTAAGAGCTCACATGGCAACATTGGCCAAACAAAGACTCTTAGGGCCCTTACAATCATTTGAGCACACACTTAATGGCCTCTTGGCGTTATTAAAAAACTAAAAATAGGATTCCAACATCTTGGAAATAAACTCAACAAAAATTGCTAAGTGCCCCTGCACCATACTCCCGAGGTAGGAAGAACTCAAGTCCCTTGATTGGAAAGGGATTGAACAGTGGTTCCATGCTGTAGTATATATCCTTTAGACATCCATGTAGCTTCAGATTCAGGGAGACTTGTCCATTTAACCAAGTAGTCTCTTTAGAATCCTTTCCTAGTCCTTTTGGCAATCTTGGAATCTAGAATGCATTCCAATGTTACCGGTTGGCTTGGTGGTAGGTCTTGTATCCAATCTACTCCTTTAGTAGCAGTAGGCTCTTCTTGGTTTGTAGTTGACTGAGTTCCTTTATACTGATACAAATTGCACACATTAAAGATTGGTGATATACCCAAGTTTGGTGGTAGTTCCACCTCATAGGCATTGTTTCCATACTTATGCACAACCTTAAGAGGTCCAATCCTTTTCATGCATAGTTTGCTAGGCTGCCCCTTAGGGAGTCTCTCCTTTCTCAGATAGGCCATAACTAGATCACCTACCTTGTAGTGTACTTCTCTTCTTGTTGTGTTTGTTTGTATCTTGTATATCTCATTGTTTGGTTTTAATGTTTTCTTGACTTGTTCATGGATCTCCTTCATATTCTCTGCAAAGTTTTCACCTTGGGCACTCCTATTGTCCATGGAACTGAGATCTATGAGTTCTAAAATACCCCTTGGATGACATCCACATACAATCTCAAATGGACTCTGGCCTGTGCTCCTATTGAGAAAGTCATCGTAGGCATACTCTGCTTGTCCCAATACTAGATCCCAAGCTTGACCATGCTATTTGGTGAGACATCTCAGTAAATTACCCAAGGACCTATTAACCACTTCAATTTGACCATCAAATTGTGGATGGTATGCCAATGAAAAAGAAAGGTTGGTACCAAGTTTCTTCCACAAGGTTCGCCAAAAGTGGCTCACAAATTTTGTATCTCTATCACTCACAATACTAAGTGGTAAACCATGGATCCTTACAATCTCTTTGAAGAACAACCTTGCTATGTAGGAGGCATCATTAGTGCATTTGCAAGGCACAAAGTGTGCCATCTTTATGAATCTATCTAGTATGACATAGACACTATCATATCCTCTTAGAGTTCTAGGTAAACCGAGGACAAAGTCCATACTCACACACTCCCATGGCCTTGTTGGTATGGCTAGAGGCTGATATAAACCTAAACTGCTGGAGGTACCCTTAGCCCTTTGAAAAATACCACATTTCTCCACAAATCTTCTAACATCTGACTGTAGTTTAGGCCAATGGTAGAACTTGGCAACCTACTCTAAGGTCTTGTCAAGACCAAAATGTCCGCTTAGACTACCTTGATGCTTCTCCTTGATGATATTGTCTCTCATAGAGCACCGTGGTATGCAAAGTAGGTGTCCTTTAAACAATAAGCCTTCCTGCAACATAAAATTAGAATAGGCAACATGACAAGCATTAGCAAACTTTGAGCAAACATCATATGCTTGACCAAAATCTTTGTCACTTTGGTAGAGGTCTTTGAGGTCATTTAACCCCACACTCTGTAGCTGTACTTCTTGGATGGTTATAACCCTTTTATTTAAAGCATCTTCTACCTTATTGGTGACTCCTTTCTTGTGCTTGATGGAAAAGGTGTAGGCCTGCAAATAGTCAATCCACTTGAGGTGTCTTTGATTCAATTTCTCCTGCCCATTCAAAAAACTAAGTGCATGATTATCAGTGTAGACTATGAACTCTTTAGGTAATAGATAATGCCACCACTTATTGAGTGCTTTGCACCATGGCATATAACTCTAGATCATAGGTAGAATAGTTTTGTTTTTCCTCATTAAGATTCTCAGAGAAAAATGCAACCGAGTGACCTTCTTGGCTCAAAACGGCCCCTATAGCCAACTTGCTAGCATCACACTCCACAGTGAAGAGATGATTGAAATCAAGGAGCCTAAGGTAATGTATTTTTGCTACCTTTTGTTTTAACAACTCAAACCCCTTGTCTGCTGCACTAGTCCACTTAAACTGACATTTTATACCTCCTTTGATGGTGTTCAAGATGGGTGCAAACACATGGCTAAAACTTCTAATGAATTTCCTATAGAAAGAAGCCAAACCATGGAAACTTATTACATCTCCTATTGACTTAGGAGTAGGCCAATTCACTATTGCTTCCACCTTTGATGGATCCATTTTTAAACAACCTTGAGAAACTACAAAACCAAGATACACCAATCCATTTTTGAAAAACTCACATTTATCCAAGTTTATCATCAACTTCTCTTGATGTAGCTTCCTCAAAACTTGATTCAAGTGTTTGATATGATCCTCCTTTGACCTGCTAAAAATCAAAATGTCATCAATATAAACAATGACAGACTTACCAATGAACTTTGCAAGAGCTTCATTCATGAGTCTCATGAAGGTGCTAGGTGCATTTGTGAGCCCAAAGGGCATCACCAACCATTCATATAGCCCCTCATTTATTTTAAAGACTATCTTCCATTCATCACCAGGTCCGATCCTAATTGGATGATAACCTGATTTGAAATCCACCTTAGAAAAGTAGCAAGCTCCACCTAGGTAGTCCATTAGATCCTCAATCCTTGGCATTGGAAACTGGTATCTAATTGTGATTTTGTTTATGGCCCTTGAATTAGTGAACATCCTTCACTTTCCATCTATCTTAGGTGCCAAAATAGTAGGCACTGCACGTGGACTTAAAATCTTCTTTATCAACCCCTTATCTAGCAATCCCTGCACTTGCTTTTCTATTTCCTCATTTGAGTAGGTGTCATTTTGTAAGTAGCTTTGTTTGGCAAAGTTGAACTAGGTATGAGGTTCATCTGATGGTTAACATCGCTCATAGGGGGTAAGGCATCTGGTATCTCATTGAAAACTATGTCTTTGTATCGGTCTAGCAAGGTCTGCACCTCTTGAGGTATCACCAGTTTGGTTTTAGTCTTTGTCTCTTCTTTGGGTTTCACTATGAGAGCACATCCTTGGTTCCCTTCATGCTTCAATAACTTCAAGAATTCTTTCCCACTAAGAAACATAATACTTGATCCAACATGTCTTTCTTCACCCTGATCAATCAAGGGGTCCATTTGAAACTTTCTACCCTTCTTGGTGATAACATAGTAATTTTTCTCCCCATCATGTATGGCTTTGACATCATACTGCCAAGAGCGTCCCAACAACAAGTGACATGAGTCCATGTGTAATATGTCACATAGAACACTATCCTTGTAATCTCCTATTTCAAAATCTACCCAAGTCTGCTCATCTACAAGCACATGCTGACATTTACTCAACCAAGATACCTTATAGGGGGTGGTATGTGGCAACCTTTTCAATTTTAGTTTGTCTACCATCTCAACTACTACAATGTTCTCAGTAGACCCTGAATCTACTATAACTTTATAAATTTTACCATGAGATCTGCAAGTGGTTTTGAAAATTGTCTTCATTTGTGTAGGCTCTTTGGATTGTGATTCCTTCAACAAGGTCCTTCTTAACATCAGATTCTCTCCATCTAGGACTGGTCCTGCCTTGCTGATTGGTGAGGTAACACTTTGACAGTCTTCTTCTTGCACCAAATGAGTTCTCCTGTCTCTCATGTGAGAGCTTGGAGTCTTTTCAGGACACCGACTCATGGTATGCCCCATTTGATGACAATGGTAGCATTTTCCAGGGAAGACTGTGGTTCCTCTTCCCAAATTGCCAAATCTACCTCTATAGCTATTTCTCCCTCTAGAGTTACCTTTAAACTATCCTCCTTTGTTAGGATTATCACCACCGTTCTCTGATTGATTGCCTTCATCATTCTTGCTGAGGTTATAGCCCCTTCCAAAGGCGCCTCTTCCTCTGAATCCTCTGGCACCTCTGCCCCTTTGATTATGTTCACCTTTCCTTTTGATCTTATCTTCTTCTCTCAAGGCTAACTGAAAGCATTTATGGATTGTGTCAGGTGCTATCATGCTAATCTCATCTTGAATGTTTTGTCTAAGGTCATTTAAGTACCTTGCAACCTTCTCCACTTCTTCCTCTTGCTTCCTAGCTTGTAGGGTAAGTTTATTGAACTCCTCTATATAGGTACTCACATCCATTTCTCTTTGTTTCAAATTTTGCAACTTCTTGTGCATCTGCACCTCATAATCTATAGGTAGGAATTGAGTTTTAGTCCTAATATTCATTCTCTCCCAAGGGGTGATCTTCTTCCTCCTGGTTTGTTCTCTTTATTCTTGCATCATGTTCCACCATACTAGGGTTGATCCCTTCAATCTTGACTTGGCAAAATTGACCCTCTTCTCTTCTGCAACTTCCTTGTACTCAAAATGATTTTTCAAGGCTTCTATCAAATCCAATAACTCTTCTCCATTTAGGCTTCCATTGTAGATAGGTAAACCTTCTATGTTGTCTTTATTGAGTGACTTGAGGGCATCTAAGAAGATCTTCTGATCTTTGTCCAACTCCTTCTTTTTTGTTATGACTCATATCTCATCTGCATCTTCATCATTAGTTTCATGACCTCATTCAGTGACTTTGCCCTTGCCTTTCTTGGTTTCTTTCTCTCGGGTTTCACTAAGAATGTCTTAGACCAACTTCTTGATGGCCTCTTGACTCATTGCCTTTGATGGCATGATGCTGGCTTCTGACTCTACCTCTGGGTCTGAAATAAACCACTTTGTTCAATCAATTGGCTCTGATACCAATATGATGTAGAGTGAGTTGACTCATCACCTATTTGTGTTGCCTTGTCCAGGTATCTCCTCCAAGCTACTCAAGAACCATCCAATTATTCTACATCTCATAGCCTCCAAGGGTCTGCAAGACTTACCCTCTCTTACCTTCCCAAGGTCCTTAGGATAGGATAAGGACTTGTTGTTTTGTGAGGTCCATTTTCTTAGTTAGGAGACCTTGTTTTCCCACTCCCTGAATCCTCTGCCACCTCTTCCCCTTTGATTATGTTCACCTTTCCTTTTGATCGTATCTTCTGCTCTCAAGGCTAACTGAAAGAATTTATGGACTGTGTCAGGTTCTATCATGCTAATATCATCTTGAATGTTTTGTCTAAGGCCATTTAAGTACCTTGCAACCTTCTCCACTTCTTCGTCTTGCTTCCTAGCTCGTAGGGTAAGTTTGTTGAACTCCTCTGTATAGGTACTCACATCCATTTCTCTTTGTTTCAAATTTTGCAACTTCTTGTGTATCTGCACCTCATAATCTATAGGTAGGAATTGAGTTTTAATCCTAATATTCATTCTCTCCCAAGAGGTGATCGTCTTCCTCTCAGTTTGTTCTCTTTCTTCTTGCATCATGTTCCACCATACTTCGGCTGATCCCTTCAATATTGACTTGGCCAAAATGACCCTCTTCTCTTCTACAACTTCCTTGTACTCAAAATAATTGTTCAAGGCTTCTATCCAATCCAATAACTCTTCTCCATTTAGGCTTCCATTGTAGATAGGTAAACCTTCTATGTTGTCTTTATTGAGTGACTTGAGGGCATCTAAGAAGATCTGCTGATCTTTGTCCAACTCCTTTTTTGTTATGACTCCTATCTCATCTACATCTTCATCATCAATTTCATGACCCCATTCAGTGACTTTGCTCTTGCCTTTCTTGGTTTCTTGCTCCCAGGCTTCACTAAGAATGTCTTGGACCAACTTCCTGATGGCCTCTTGACTCATTGCCTTTGATGGCATGATGCTGGCTTCTGACTCTACCTCTGGGTCTGAAATACACCACTTTGTTTAATCAATTGGATCTGATACCAATCTGATGTAGAGTGAGTTGACTCTTCACCTATTTGTGCTGCCTTGTCTAGGTATCTCCTCCAAGCTACTCAAGAACCATCCAATTATTCTACATCTCACACCCTCCAAGGGTTTGCAAGACTTACCCTCTCTTACCTTCCTAAGGTCCTTAGGCTAGGATAAGCACTTGTTGTTTTGTGAATTCCATTTTCTTGGTTAGGAGACCTTGTTTTCCCACTCCCTGAATCATTTGCCACCTCTGCCCCTTTGATTATGTTCACCTTTCCTTCTTCTCTCAAGGATAACTGAAAGCATTTATGGATTGTGTCAGGTGCTATCATGCTAATCTCATCTTGAATGTTTTGGCTAAGGCCGTTTAAGTACCTTGCAACCTTCTCCACTTCTTCCTCTTGCTTCCTAGATTGTAGGGTAAGTTTTTTGAACTCCTCTGTATAGGTACTCACATCCATTTCTCTTTGTTTCAAATTCTATAACTTCTTGTACATCTGCACCTCATAAACTATAGGTAGGAATTGATTTTTAATCCTAATCTTCATTCTATACCAAGAGGTGATCTTCTTCCTCCCGGTTTGTTCTCTTTCTTCTTGCATCATGTTCCACCATACTAGGGCTGATCCCTTCAATCTTGACTTGGCCAAATTGACCCTCTTCTCTTCTACAACTTCATTGTACTCAAAATTATTGTTCAAGGCTTCTATCCAATCCAATAAATCTTCTCCATTTAGGCTTCCATTATAGATAGGTAAACCTTCTATGTTGTCTTTATTGAGTGACTTGAGGGCATCTAAGAAGATCTGCTAATCTTTGTCCAACTCTTTCTTTTCTGTTATGACTCCTATCTCATCTGCATCTTCATCATCAGTTTCATGACCCCAGTCAGTGACTTTGCCCTTGCCTTTCTTGGTTTCTTTCTCCCGGGCTTCACTAAGAATGTCTTGGACCAACTTCTTGATGGGCTATTGACTCATTGCCTTTGATGGGATGATGCTGGCTTTTGACTCTACCTCTGGGTCTAAAATACACCACTTTGTTCAATCAATTATCTCTGATACCAATCTGATGTAGAGTAACTTGTCTCTTCACCTATTTGTGCTGCCTTGTCTAGGTATCTCCTCCAAGCTACTCAAAAACCATCCAATGATTCTACACCTCACACCCTCCAAGGGTCTGCAAGACTTACCCTCTCTTACCTTCCCAAGGTCCTTAGGCTAGGATAAGCATTTGTTGTTTTGTGAGTTCCATTTTCTTGGTTAGGAGACCTTGTTTTCCCATTCCCTTTCACATTCAATTGGAGAGTTCAACCCCTCTACCATAGGATCTTCATTCCCCACACTACACACATAAGGATAAATTATTTTGGAAGGATTTCCAAACCTATTCCTTTCTCAATAGATTTTACCTTTACCGGTTCCAATTTTTACAAACAAACTGCACTTTTAGGCCTAATAGGAGACCTAATTCTAGTAGCCCTGTCAACAGGGTATTTTGCATTTATCTGCTAAAATTCATTAACAACCCTATGAAATATTTTACATTCTAGACACCCTTTTGGGGTTTACATAAAATATCTCAAAACCGGAGGTGGGTTTTGACATTAACATATCTAACCCTTACCGGGCTAATTAGGCCTAATTGCCCCTTTCTAGGCCTAAAAAGTAGGGATTGGTTAAAAATCCTTCACTGGTCTGATTGCCTTTGTGAACTGATGTTGGTTTGAGGTCTGTACCTCCATATGGTATTCAAATCCAATCATACTTCACCTCCACCCACCGGAGTCACCCAATTGGGGCATGCTATCCATGGTTCCTAATGCTTGCCAACTCAATGTGCCAAGCCTAGGGTATGGTGGAAAATATTTGATTTAGCTTCCCTTGTCTCAAAACCAAAAATAAAACATAGTATACAATGCAACCTAACATTCCACAAGGTTTCAAAGAGGATATCCACCATGGAACGTTAGGTTGGAGCCATTTTGCTCTCAAAACCCTGGTTTTTACGACTCTTGAACCCGCCTGCGACAAAATGAAGATTATTCATAAACTACAACACTTCAAGACTCCAAAAAAAAAAAAATGAAGGTAAGACACTAGTCCAACAATCCATGTCCCTATCTTGGACGTGTCAATCCGAACAAGCTGTACAAACTTGCAAAGAACAACAAAAACTCAGAAGAACACACCAAATGGTAAACCAAAATTGTTTATTTGCTTCAGGTCTTCAACAACCGATTATCATCGGTCTTTCCAAGCCTTATGCTGGTGTTGGAGTAGTTACATATGCTCACAACTGATTTTTGTCAACCAACTAGCCGTTGGTGTGTGAGAATGTTGCAAAGTTGCTATGAGCAACTTTTGTAACTTTTGCAATTTGTTGCATAGGTGAGCAACTTTTCTCAAACCCAAACTTGATCACTTCCAAGTGACTCATATGACCTTAACAACCTCAAAACAACATCAACCAATGTACATTAACCCCCCCAAAAATTATACTATTAAGTGCTCTACTTGGCACCCTTAAGAGCTCACATGCTAACATTGGCCAAACAAAGACTCTTAGGGCCCTTACAATCATTTGAGCACACACTCAATGACATCTTGGCCTTATTACAAAACTAAAAACATGATTCCAACATCCTGGAAACAAACTCAACAAAAATTGCTAAGTGCCCCTGCACCACTGGTCTTCAAGTAACTCTAGCTCTCTAACATAGTTTAAAGTTGGCAATTCAACTAAAATAGGTAACTTGGATTCTTTTCCATAAGTTAAAAAATAAGGAGAATTACCTATTGACCTATTTGGTGTAATTCTATTAGCCCAAAGGGCTAACTTGAACTTTTCATGCCAAGTTCTCTGATTCTCAACAATGGTCTTCTTAATGATGTTGATCGAGTTTTTATTAGTTGATTCAACTTGTCCATTACCCTGAGGGTAATAATTGGATGAGGTATTCAAATATATATTATGCATAACTGACCAATCTGAAACTCTAAGACCAATGAAAGCTAAAGTGTTATCATAAATGATTGATTCTGGGGTACCAAACTTGGACACTAAGTCTTGATAGAGGTTTAGGATAGAAGTTTCATTAGTTTCTTTCAATGGAACTGCTTCTGTCTATTTTGTGAAATAATTAGTTGGTGTAAGAATGCACTTGTGACCTGCACTAGAATGTGGATTAATAGGTCCTATAAAATCAAGCCCCCACTTTGCAAAGGGTTGTTCAACTTCAATTGGTTGTGAAGGAAAGGCTGCAAGCCTTTGTTGCTTGCAAATAATGAACGTTTTCACACTTTCTCACCCATGAGTGAGCATCCTCAAACAAATCAGGCCAATATAACCAACTCTCATAATTTTTAGAGTTGTTGTTCTTGGTGCAAAGTGACCTCCTATAGGTCCTTCATGAAATTCTTGCAAAACTTTATCAATCTGATCCGGTTCAATGCGTCTTAACAAAACATTATTATAATCTTTCTTGTATAAAATACTATCAATTAATGCATAAGGAATGGCTTGTAGCCTAAAATACCTTCGTTTTGACCTATCCAAACCTTCCAGACAGTCACCAATTTGTAAATAACGAGCAATTTATTGATTCCAAGTGGCTGGTATAGCCGGGACAACATGTTGTTCTTCATTTCTGAGTGTTGTTTCAACTTGCTGCTCCTCTTCTTTGCTATTTTCTGTACCTCCAACAAGTTGTTCACATAAACCTTTGCCTCTAACCATCTTAGTTACCTTGGTAGAGATGTCATATTCCATTGCCTTAGTAATCCAACCTGCCCTTTTGTCATTTATGTCCTTGCTGAGAAAAAACTCCTTCACTGTAGGATGAGCAACCATGAGCTAAATCTAATTCTTAGAAAGCACATGCCTGATTTTCTTAAGGTTCTTTATTACCACTAACACATGATTTTCTACAAATGAGTACCTAGTCTCATAATCATGCAAAATTTGATGAAAGAAAGCAATTGGCTGTTCTAAGCCTTCATCATTTTGCTGACACAACATTGCAGAAATAGTATCCTCACTCCCAAAAGCATATAGAATAAAATATTTCTTAAAATTATGATTAATGAGAGTAGTGGCTACTGCAATTGCCTCTTCAATTCCTTCAAAACTGTTCTTACCTTCCTTAGTCCATTGAAAAGAAATATTTTTCTTAAGCATGGTTGTAAGTGGCTGCATCAATGCTACAATATTAGGAATAAACCTTATAACAAAGTTGATCCTACCTATGAAACTTCGGAGTCCCTTCTTATGTGCAGGTAATGACAATGCAAGTATGGTTGTGATCCTTTCAGGGTCTATGTTAATACTATGTTTAGAAACAATATATCCTAGCAATTTGCCTTCATGAACAACAAATATTCTTTTCTTGGGATTCAATGAAATGTCATACTCCCTGCATCTTTCAAAAATTTATCTGAGATGGTTAAGATGTTGATCAACATTATTAGAAAAAATTGTTACATAATCTAAATAAACTAAAACAAACTTGTTAATTAGGCCATGAAATGCCATGTCCATTATACGCTGAAATGTTGCCCCTGCATTGGACAATCCAAAAGGCATCTTATTATAAGCCGTTGTACCCCACTTGGTGATGAATGTTGTTTTGTACTGGTCTTCTTCTTTGACCAGAATTTGGTTATATCCTGAATAACCATCAAGCAATGAGAACCTTTTTGAACCTGATACAACCTGCAAAATTTGCTCCACTGATGGCAACAGATAATGATCCTTCAAGGAGGCCCTGTTTAAGTCTCTAAAGTCAACATATAACTTGAGTTCACCATTCTTCTTCCTAATAGGAACTAGATTGGAGACCTAGGATGTGTGCTTTATGGGAAAAATGATGTTTTCTTGAACAAGTTTATCCAATTCAGTCTTCATTAGATGTTCTAATTTTGGATTCAAAGCCCTTTGTTTCCGCCTTACTAGTTTTGAATTCTCAACCAGCTCAATGGTATGCTGAGCTAAGTGAGGATCAAAACCTTTAATATCTTCATATCTCCAAGCAAAAATATCATTAAACTCTTGACAAAGAAGAACGAAAGGATGTATTTCTACAGGAGTACATACCTTGCCAATTTTCAGCAGCTTATCTTTGAAAATCTAAATTGATTCATAGTGTTCCGATTCTTTATGAACAAACCACCTTTATGTTGTCTAACCTGATCATCTATGTTCAAAATATTCTCAAGGGTTGCCAAACCTTTGGGCAGCTTATTAGTCTTCAATTGTAGGAATTGGTTCTCATATTGCTGATTGAATTTATGCTGCTTTCTAGTAGAAACTCAACCTCTTCAATCAAAAAATTTGAAATTTGCTCATTTGATTCAAAAACCTGCCAATTAACATTGTTATCTGGGACTGAAGATCTGACATAAATTTTCACATACTTCCATCTTTTAATATTCTGAAGCTCTTTTGGGATATCAAATTGTGCACCTAGGGCTAGAAGCCTATCTGCTTACTTATTTTGACTTCTAGGTATGGACAACAGATTAAATGCATCAAAATCTTCAATTAAATCCCAAATTCTATGCTTATACAACTTTAAAACATCATTTTTGGTGACATGAATATTCCTTGACAACTAATTCACTATCACCATATACCTACAAGCACTTAATATTTTTCTTTCTAGCCCACTCTAGTGCGTTGTGCAAGTGATTCATACTCTGTTGTATTATTTGTATAGTTGAAAGAAAATATGAAAGCAGAGTGATATTTCATACCTTCGGGTGAAATAAGCATTGCACCACCTTGGGAACCATTTTTACCTCTTAAACCATCAAAATAGAGCTACCAAGCTTGATTTTTCTGTTGTTCTGATCGCCGGTCTAGTGGAATATCTTATTTTTCAAGATTAGGAATAACAACATCCTCTTCATGAATCATATAAACACCAAGACCTACTTCATCCATGTTGATGAAAGGATCTTCTGCAGTATTCTGGGCTGCCCACTCATCCAAATTCACATCAGGTATGCCTTGAACAGGTGTATCTGGATCCTAGATAGGTGGTAACTCATCATGATCTTTGATAGTAAGATCTGCATTTATGGGACTTGGGGTATATGGTTCCAAGTGGCAGGTAGCTTGAGGTTCTGATTTAATGGTCACCTTAGTACCATATCAAGTTCTAAAAAACAAGTGTGACCAATCAATAGAAAGGCATCCTCCTAATTTTGCTTTGAAATCTCTAGATAGGCAAATAGAAAAGTGTGGAGGTAAGTCAGCTATGTACATGTCCTGAGATATTACAAAATTGGGACAAGCATGCAAGGTCAAACCAAGATCTTTGACCAATCCAACTGACTTAACTGTTGTTCCATCTAACTGTACAACTCCTCTACAAACAAGCTCATAAATTAGACCAAGCTTATCCGCAAGGTCTTTGGGCATAATTGAACTACTGGCTCTTATGTCTATTAGGCAATTGTGAACTAGATGGTTGCCAATTATCAATGTTATGAAGTGTTGGCATTTTGATGATTATGTTGTGATTGTCATTGATGGACACACACTTACTATGAGATCACTTTGTGAATGTATGAATTATGCTCAACCGGTAATTGTTCCAAACCGGTATCATGTTGTAGTCTTTAGACTATTGATGTTATGCAAAAAGTGTTTACCGATCTCAAGTGATATAAAGACCCAAGTGGCAAAGAGAGATGAAGCGGTTTAAGGATCTCAAGCAGAGCGGAGCAAAGGAGCCAGAAGCGGCAGTTATTTTTTTCCCAGTCTTCAATTTTTGTCAACTAGAAATCTGTTTGAACCGGTATTACTCTGAGTTACCAACCGGTAACCAAAAAAGTTGTATAAACCGGTAATACTCTGTGATGAGTTACCAACCGGTATATTTTTGTGATGAGTTACCATCCACCGACACTTTGACGGTGATTTTGTGTCATGTTACCAAATGTGTCTAGATACAATGAACCTAGGAACTTGCAATGTAATCCTATTGGACTGACATGAAATTAGATTCCTTTTTAGGACATCATGTCTAGGGTTTTTTGTGTGCATGTATGAGTGTAGCTATTAGGTTTTTCTGGTGGTTGAAGCTCTTGTATGTGCGATCTTAACTGAGAAGATCAAGTCTGTGTACTGCAACAGAGTGTGGATTTACTGAAGACTGAAGTAATGCTGAAGAGCATTAGCTATGAGCTACAATGGATCTAATCAAGTAGACTGTGCCATTTGCTAGATCATTCACTTGTTGATTACTCACATCTTTGACAAGTCAGAAAACCTTAACCGGGTAGGCCCAAAAAAGCCTTTGTAAATCCTCTAACAAGGTGGTTCACATATGTGGATCTGAAATCCTCTCACAAGGTAGTCTTTAATCGGACTTATCTCCTAACAGAGATTGAGATTCCTAACAGGATCTGTTCTGGTAAAGAACATTGTATGACCTTAACCGGTCTGGTTACTATTCTGCAGATAGTTACTTGTGAGTTTCATCTCACCGTGGTTTTTCCCATTTGGGTTTCCACATCAAAATCTCTTGTGTTATGGTGATTGTGCTTCTATGGGTGAATGCCTTATTTTCTATTTGGTTTGCATGTGTGTTAACCAGTTTGTTTGTTAAACTGTTTTACTAGTTTACTGCTAGACTATTAAAGTGTTTAAGTATAGTATTTTTTGGTATACTAATTCACCCCCCCTCTTAGTATTCATCACGAAGAATGGAGGAGACTTTGGTGTTTGGGTTGGCTGAGTATTCTTGACTGGGATATCATTAGCTAATACAACCCCGGGCTGATCTTTCTGATGCTCATTGGTCAAGGAAAGATTATTTAATTTTTCTCGCAACATTTCTTTTTGCCCAGGAATTTGCAAAGCATCAATCATTATCATGGAAACAATGGTTTTTGTCATAGATTCAACAATATTAAATTGAACACCACTAACCTTTTGCTGTACTTTTGGAATAGTAGGCTCTGGCTAAGCTGGTTTTGACTGAAATTGAACTTTATACTGTTTCTTAGGTGCTGTAGGCTGTCCTCTTGGTAAAATTTGCACATTTTGGATAGGTGAAGGTATTGTAGCAACCTGTTGACCTGAAGAAGCTTGTTGTTTTCCTTTATCTAGCTTCTGTTTGGACTTATCAGCTTGTCCATTATTTACAGCTTGCTGTTGATGATTTGTAGCTTGTTGTCCAATGTCAATAGCACACTTTTTTGACCTTGTATTAGCTGCAACAGGTGAAAAAGGTCTATTTTATGCTTGCGGATGATTAACTCCACAAAATTCCTCACCCTGCCAATTCATCATAGCCACCTCAGGACCTTCTAGTTCCTCATTTATACCTGCATCCTGAGAAGACGTGTTATTCTGAACCATCAAGGTTTCTGATTGAGCATTCATTACATTTTGGCATGATGCTTGATTATGAGGTTGTTGGCATGAAAAACACCTATCTTGTGCCATGTTGTTCTGAATAGGTATAATTTCTTTTGAATTACTGGTAGTGTTTTGATTGTACTGCTAGTTTTGCCTGTTATTATAGTTCCTCCTTTGATTCTGAGCATCAACTTGGTAGTTAGGCCTATTGGGTTGATAAGGAGATTGATATGGGGCTTGATACCTTTGATATTGGGTCTGATTTTTCTTGAGGCTCACCAATTCATTGCCAAAGTTCTGCATAGTCTACTGAATTTGGCGAGTTTCCTCAACATTATTTATAAACATCTCCTTTAACTCTTGTATTTTCTTTGACGGGTTTGAAACAACACTATTTTGAGCATAATTCTGATAACCTAGTGCTGGAACAACAGGTATTGCAGCTATATGGGGTACTTGTAAAGACATCAATGGCTGGATATCAAGAAAAATAGGCATAGGAGGTCTAGGCACAATTTTACCAGCTTGTATAAGGCTATTTTCTGCTCTAATAGATACATCATAAGCTGCTGGTAATGTTGCCTCACCCATAGACTGAATCATAACAACAATATTGCTGCTTAAAGCTCTCAAATAGTATAAAAATGCATGTTCAAGAGAGGGTTTTACCATTGTAGGAATTCTATTCCAGGTTCACTCAAAACGGTAGTGAAAATCAGAAATCAGCTCTTGCGATGCCCTCTTGATAGTGGTCATCTTCTTAACTAATGATAGGTGATCTGATTTATCTGTGAACTGCTTTGTTAGCTTATCACCCAAATCATCCCAATCATTAACTAAATTAATTAGCAAACCCCTGAACCATTGGAGTGCTTTGCCTTTGAATGATGCTGCTAGCAACCTGAGTGCTACGTTCTCTTGGGTTATATGGTGAACTGCACACAGGGATGCAACATCCCTTATATGCTCAATGGGTGTGATATGGTCTTCACTAGTGAAAATAGGCAGACTTTTCATAGTTGCTCCTGGTATAGGATCATGTTAGGTCAAATTCAAAGGCCTGCCTCCATTGAAGGGTACAAAAGCATGTGCTCTTGGTATGACCATTAGAAATACTAGAGGGTTTACTGGTGGATTAACTGATAGATTCTGGGTAATGGATGGCTAAACTTGGGTTCTTTCAAGAAGAGGATTTATGTGGGTGGCAAAATTAGGCTGAGAATTAGGTAAAGGAGAAGAATTAGATAGAAAATCAGAATCTAGGATTTCAAGAAAATCTTCAACTGATGAATCTGCTGGAAATTCAACTACCGAATTTACTGTTTTCTCTTTCTTTTTCACTGTCCTCAACCTTCTCTGCAATGGTGGTATCTCAATATGCTCAACCGGATCCTCGCTCTGTCTCGTTTGATACATTCTCATATGCCGTCAAAATCTATTCTGCACATAAAACCAGAAAATAGAGTCGCCAGGTACTTAGAAAAATAACTTCAAAAGAATGTAATGCTATTGTCAATACAAAAACAACAACAAAAATGGAGCTTTTTTGAGTTGTAACAGCTCAAACGTGTCCCATGGGGCATGCCAAAAACTGTTGTCATGAAGGATTGCACCCGTGATGCTAAGTGCGAAACCAAGCAATCCTGTGAAACATGGAAACACCTTCGAGCCTGTGGGTTGCTCAAAGTGAAGGTGAATCTCTAGGTTATGGGTTGACTTCCCTTGAATCCCTCCTAAAAACCAAATTACTGAAGTGGGAAAGAGTGAGAAATAATGTGAAAATACTGAAATTTGCAACTAAACTAAGAGGTGATACACCAATATTATACGATAATAGCCTAAAAACTCATAAAAATATGACAAAAATTCGCCCACACAAAGTAATTGTACTCTTCAACCACATAAACATTTCCCAGGAAGGCTAAGGAAATCATAAACTTGGAAGGAAAACCAGTTTCACAACTAAATTGACAATTATCTCTTTTACACAACCTAAAACTTGTGAATATATGAAAAGCAAGGATACATGCACATGAAAGAAACTGAAATTTAAAGGTTTCTAGATCAAAACATAGTAAATTTCAGTCAAATCTACAAAATAAACATGCACAATTACAAGGCAAATGCATGAAACTTTGTAATATCAAAGGAATCCTACAATATGAAATTGAAAAACTAAAGTACTGAGATACAATATTTTTTTGCAAAAATGTGTATGCAAAAAAGGAAAGAACTAGGGGAAAAAAAGAAGGAGAATAGAAGAATATATAGAACCCATCACGTACATCTCCTTCAAAAACCATAATAGAAAAATCTGCATGAAAAAAAGCCTTGGGTGAATTTGCCCAAAAAAGCTATAAAAATTCACGCAAAAAAATGTCAAAAATAGCCTCCAACGGTCAAAATAGGACCCCAACTACAACTGCATGAAAAAGAACCCTCATTGTTGAATATAGAACTGCCAATCTCACCCAAAATAGCTCCACTAAAAAACAAAACTCTCAATCTCAAAAACTTGCATATCTCCGCACGCGAAAGCTGCATGATGAACTGAACTGCCAAATATAGCTTTCAGAAAGCTAATAATATCTCTGTCAAAGAACTTACTCCTATCTAAAAGCTGCATGAACTTGGAAGCCTAAAATAACTTTGAACTGAAAAAACACACCCCCTCTAAAAATAGAAACTCCAAGCTGCTAAACTGCATGTCTCCGACTCCAAATATAGGTAGAAAATAAAAGTACCTCTTTCCCTATTTTTTGCATGCTATATATGTGCTCCTTTAGTTTTGCATGAAGGCTTATAATTAATATTTATTTAATATAATTTTAATTTAAGGCGTTTAATTAGAACAAAACCTTAAATTAAGTTATATTAAATGAATACCTTCATGAACCTAAAAAAAACTTTCAAGCTTTTGTTTCTTTGATATGTATAAGGGTTGTTAACACATTATCCTAGGTCTAATGACTTAAAAAGTCATGACCACATACATGCTGAAATTGTTTATTTAAAACAAATAAAATAAAAAAACCCACTCTAAAAGAGTTAGGGCATGTAATGTAAACAAAACCGAACCCTAACTCATTCTTTTACTTTGCACTTGATTTTCAGGGAAATTTTTCCTGCTTGTAGCCACTTGCATGATGAACTCTTTGTGTCATTTAGAACTCAAACTGGGGTTTTCAGGTGGAAGCTTCTCTGCATGACTTGGAGCTATTTTTGTATGATTCTAGGCATGGTATGTGGTTTCTTCCTCATCTTCTCATGCAGCTATTTTTGGAAAAATATTGCAGGAATATTACTTTTATTCATGTTTAAAATTAGGGCTTTTTGCATAATCTTTTTGTAAATCTGACTGCAATGAATGGTTTCGAGGTTCTATTTGCATGTGGGTTTTTAAACTATGGTTTAACTGTTTCATATTTATCCTTTTATAGCTTCACTTGACGATGAATATCAAAACCCTAGCCTGATTTATCCTGCACATGAAGGCTTCCTTTGGACTGACAATATTCTTGAGTGCTCACCGAATGACTGTGGTTTCATGCCTTCTTTTGACAGTTATATCCAACAATCCTATATTTATTGACTATTTAGAGATGCTCGAAAGATATCGTTAGGTCTACTCCATCATATGATTATATTATTTGTTTCTTATCACCTGTTGTAACCATTTCTTTCTAAAGATTATGATTTGAACAGTTGACATTGCTTTTATCATTTTTGTGAATATAATCTTGTGCCATTGACCTTTCACTTGGGCTACTCATATTGTATGTACTTGCTGGGCTAACACTGTGATCAAGGCAGTCATCTGCTATCATGTCATTGTTTGGCATTGACCCTTGTCAATATCAATATCATTCTATTTTTGTGTCTTTATCTATACCATAAGGTTTAAATGTTTTATTTCATTGTTATCTTCGATATAATGGATTGTCACAACTGTTATGAAGATTTTATGGCCTCTATTATAGCCCTTCTTTGTTTTTTATGACTTGAAAATGGCTGCACCTTTTCACTTTGCATCATGTTGTAGGTTGACTGTGAAATAGACCTGTGACTGTGAAGGATCTATAATTTGAGTTTTGTCAACAAATGTTTCACTATTTTGTAAGGATATATCTTTGTATCACATATGACTGTCATGTATTGTCTCTTACATGGGTTATTTTTCTGTGAGACTGCTAGCAAATTACTCTCTGTCAAGAAGATTAATGTATCCTTTTCAAATCAGGGCTGCTCTTTGTATCTTTCTTTGATTGTAACTGCATTATGATATCTTCTAATTGGAGTCCTCTATATTTGTTGTTTCCATGCTTGGTAGTGAGGCTAATTGTGTTTATCTTTTATATCTCTACCCATATGACTAACTGGATCTTATCAAGTATTATGTGATGAGTGGATTAAAGTATCTCTGACATTTGTATATGATATATACTATTCTATGATTCCAGCCATCATCATTTGGCCCTGGCCTCTACTATAAAATAAACTGCCTTTATCTTCATGAATTCATTGTGTATTGAATGAATCCCTTCTTAATGACTGCTACAAGGGTATTTCTTTTTAAAGATTATGATTTCAACAGTTAACTATTGGTTTTATCAATGTGGCATATGGATACCGCCAACTCTGAGACTTTTGAAGTTTGCACCTGCTCCATGCATTGTCAATGAATTTTGTTTATGACTTTTGACAAGAAAAATGAAAATCACTGTGTTAGTACATTTGACAATGATAGCTATTCTTTGATAAAAGCTCTATGATTTGAGTAAATATGTTTCTACAGGAATAAAACTGTCATATAAGCTTTATGAGTATATTATAATATGCTATCATTTATACAGATTCATGTCTATCCATAAATGTTTTGTGACTGATTTGGTTGTTAAATAATCTCATATGGACCTTTCTTTATAATATTCATGCATGGTGAGCTTTAATAGTTACTCAAAGCTGATATAATTGATCTTTGCACTGTATCTGAGTTCATGACTGTCTTTGCTTTTGCTCATAATGTCTCTCACTCCTTTTGACTGCAAAAACTACATGCATTGTGACTTTACTGTGAGTGGTCTAAAATTTGGACTGTGATCTTTCAAGTCTTAGATGCTACTATGAATATATCTTGATGGCCTCAGAAACATGCTTGAAGATTGTGATACATCTTTATAACAAATTTTTCTTATTCCAGTGATATTGCTCTAAATTTTATGAGTATGCCTGCAAAATTTTTTCATGAAAGTTGGACTGTTCTGAGACTGTTATGAGATGATTCCAAAGATATGACTAAGTTTCCCCCATCATATGACTTTCTCACTGTCTCAGGAAACTGTAGCTTTAATGGTAATGACGTTTTTAAAATATCTGCTTTGTGGTAGGCTGTGACACACGTTTTTTATTTAGTACTCAATGAGATCTTGAAATTTGTTATAGAACTCAGTGGCTACATCTTTGAGACTATTCTTTCACTATTAATGTAGTCTTGCAAGTTATGGACTATGACTGGTGTGTTCAAGTGACTATCCAAAACATGGTATTCTTTAATTGACTCCCCTGTAGCATAATTCTTTATGATTGCCAGCTGCTTTGCATTAGTTTGTTGAATGCATTTTCTTTTGAATGATTTACTATACACACAAGAATGATCATTTTGTATGTGCTGTGTATAATTCTCCTTCAAGTTGTCTTCTTTATAGTATGGACATACACTGCTCTGTTACTTCATAGAGCCCCTTTCTTTGATTCTACTTTCACAATTTTGGCTGTGAATACTATGACTGTAACAATCATATCATTATGTTGAACTAGCACTGAATATTTCTTCTTTTAACTTGAATGATATATATTTGTCCTTAATATGTATACTGCTATCTATGAATGGAAGGATGAATAAAACCCTTTTGTTGTTGTAAATTTTGTTATTGGATAGTGACTTTGAATGACACCCTATCCATGCTTTTGAAATTGTCCTTTCTGTCATTGATGGTGGGCTATGTATATTATGACTCCATTTCCTTTATTCCTTGATGTTACTGTTACCATATTGAGACTGACAGTGGCTATTATTATTAAATTTCTCTATTTGATGTATTCACATGACTGCTATATTTAACTTGTAAAAGCTTATTTCATTGTCTCATTGTCATTGAACTGTCATGTCAGCTTTTGTTAGCTCCACCCCTTTTATTAATCAAAACCTTAAGACTGTCCTTATCTTTGTTGTGGGGTCTGCTCTTTCTACTGTAGCTGGTCCTTTATGATCTTACATATTGCCCCTACTCACATGATGATATTAGTCATTTATTAACGAATTAATGCATTGAGTACATGTTTTTTCACACTGTCATTGAATGATAGTTCCTTTCTATCATTTAGTGATAGCATGTGAGATCATGGCTTAGTGTACTCAGTATTTTGATAATTGGCTATTGTCACCTTGGGAATAGTGACATGTATGCTAAGCTCAACCCCTTTGGGAGCTCATTTTAACCCACATATATGATATTTTTGAAATGAAAACCTGTATTTGCACATGAAGCAAACAAGTTAGATAAAAACATGGTTCTTGTTGATATCTCATGGCATCTTTTCTGCACTATTTCTCTTCTGTTCTAAACCTGATATAGCAGTGTAGGCACACTAGGAGTAGCATTGTGTATGTAGGAATGAAAGGAATAACCTAGAGCTCTAATAAAACTATTTTATTTCTCTTTCGGATCATCAGATGGAGTAGACAATGGGATGCCCGAATCAATGAAGCTGATCATAAGACTCTTCTGTAGAACTCATCAAACTTATTCAGGCAATGATGGGTTCTTTCTTCCCTTTCTTAATACATTCTCCTATTTCTTTTGTGTTTGCATTTCTATGATTAGTGTGATCTTTTCTTTGGTATTCCCACAACTTGTGTGGGATCTTATAAACAGTTTGTTCTTTATAAATAAAGATGTATTACATGCAGATGTTTTATTCATTTATATCTTTCTTAATTAAAACATTGCATATTAGAATGAGATACTTGTATGACATACATGTTTATTTAATAAAGATAGCAAACTTTGGAAAAAAATTGTGTACCTTTTTTCTGCAATACAGAAGACCTGTAATAGGTCACCAAAATTTTAGGTGTGATAAATTTTTTGGTAACAGTAATCCAATTGGAATGCTCCTATGTCATCCGGTAGGTTGACCATTGAAGGGTTTTGTAATTCTAGTATTTTTATAAGTTTGTGAAACCTCCTTTTTGAGTTTGAAATCATCCTTATTGCCTCTGCATCACATAGTTGAAAAATTAGATAGGTTTTTCTTCCAAGGGGACCTCTCTACCTTCCCTTTTGGTCTTAGGGCCTCCATTTTGCCTTTCTCTAAATCAGATCACTTTCCAACCCAACTTATGATTATAGGAGATAAGAAACTAGTTTGTTGCCCGTTCAAGTTCGAGAATATATGGATGAGAGAGAAAATTTTCTTCAAGTTGATGGAAGGTTATGTTGGCATATGTGCAGAATATGTTGACATGATGATATTATGTTGTCATTGATGTCAATATGCTGAAAGAATGAACCCATAATACACTCAAGAGAGAACCGGTAATACGCTGAAAGAGAACCGATAATATGCTGAAGAATGAAATGGTAACATGATGCAGAGTGAATAGGATTATTGAAGTTAAGCAACTGGCAAAGTGAACTAGTATAATGATGAGAACCGGTATGTGTGATAAAGGTGAAGTGGTTTAATATGGTATGACTACCGGTCGGTAGTCTTAGCTTCAGGGTTTCCAGTTGAAGTGTTTCGAGCCTGTGTGTTTCAACCGATGGCATTGTGTGATGAGTTAGCATTGTAATGGAGATTAGATCATGTTGCCACGTCAGCCTTGTGCACGTGAAGGATCTTGCATGAAGGAGATTGATCCTATCTACCTCGGGAATGTGCGAAGTCTCTACAAATGGTGGAGAACATGTGTTGGGTTATCACCTCCAAGAAGCGGTGGAGAGCGAATGATGGATAATGTCTTGAGATCTGTTCAAGACCATTGTATTCAAATGCAAAGTGTTCAATGGTCAGGATTGAACCGACTGAATCACTCAACCTAAATGTTTAGGGTTTAGGGTTTATGTTACCGACCTATCTGTTTCCTATAAGGTTGATGTTGTGTTTCATGTTGAAGTTATTGGCAAATGTTGTGTGTGAATCTAAGTGCAAAGATATGTGATTCTTGCCAGACCAGATAAGAGGGTAGATACCTGCAGAGTGTGTATGCAAAAGAAAGGAACTAAAGTGGGTCTGCATTGGCATTGAGTGCTATTACCAGATCATTGTAATACCTGTTGATCTGTAATCACTTCAACAGTTGGAAAATCCCTTAACAGGGTAGCTTTAACCAACTTGCTGTAAATCCTTTAACAGGGTGACTCAAAGCCATTGAGTTCATAAAATCCTCTAACAAGGTAACCTCTAAAAGGGTTTAACCCTTAACCGGGTATTCTAGCCATCCCTTAACCGGGTGATCCCTAACAGGATCGGTTCCTAATAGAACCTGTTGTAACAGTCTTTAACCGAACTAGGCGTCTAATAGAGCGGACTTCTAAAGAGTTCAAAAATAGAATGTGGGTATTCATCCCCACCGTGGTTTTTCCTAGTTGGGTTTCCATGTGAAAAATATGTGTGTCATATGTGATGTCTTTTTCATGTGATGCTTTGTTGTTTTTTGTCAAGAGATGAATCATGTTGATCTAGCAAGTTATTATATTTCTGATGCTAGATTATCTGTTTATGCATAAGGACAAAGTGGAAATGAGGGAGTAGGTTGTATGGAAAGCTAAGAAGATTGACCGGTTCATGTCTTTCACAGTTGCACTGTGTTTAACCGGTAGTAATCTGGTTCGGACTAGTGTTAGGGATTGCTAGTAGTTTACAGTCTGCAATCAAACCGGTTCAGGAAAAGTTTTTGTGCCTGTACTGATTCACCCCCTACTCTCAGTACCAGTTTGGTACTCACTTTTCATCTTTGTGTTATGAATTGGTATCAGAGCGCCCCCCAGGTCCTCTGTGTTGTAAGCTTAAACGCTTGAGGGAAAGATCCTATTGTAATGATGAAGAGGGAAGATCCAAAGTTCAACAAAGACAACTTTAAAATATGGAAAGACAAAATGAAGATATACATTAGAAGCATGGGTGATCAACACTGGAGATATGTTGAAAATGCCTATGCTATTCCTACCGGTACTCTCACCGATGATCAAAAGAGAGAGATCCAGGAGAATGGGCAAGTCATGGAAGCCCTAATCAATAGCTTATCTGACATTGAGTTTATCGATGTCCAGGATAAAGAAAATCCCAAATAAGTATGGGATACTCTTGAGAATATCTATGAAGGTGATGAGCATGTAAAACAAGCTAAGGAAGAAAGCCTTAGAGGGAAGTTTGAAGACATGTAGATGGTTGAAGATGAGACCATTCAACAATATGGAATAAGAATCAAAATTGTTGTTGGAGATATCAAGAGTGCAGGTGGTAAAATGGAAGATTCCACTGTTGTTAGCAAAGCTTTGAGATCCTTATTACCGGTCTATGCAATAAGGGTTGTTGCTATTCAGGAGTTGAGGTCAATAGACAAGACTAAGGTGTCCCTAGACCCCATCATTGCAAAGTTGATAGCCTATGAGCTAAATAGCTTTGATGGCAGTGTTCAAAAGACTGAATCAACCTTTAGAGCAACTGTTGCACCATCAAGAAAAGGCAAAGAAGCTATTACCAGTGGCGAACCAAGATAGAGCAAAGAAATGGATGATGAGGAGATCTTGATGGAATTTGAAAATCTTCTTTCCAAGAGACTTCCTAAGGGAACCAGTAAATATAGAGGTAAGCTTCCTTTGAAATTCTTCTCTTGTAACAGGATAGGACACATTGCTATAAATCATCCTAATGGTGATAGCAAGGACAAACTAGAAAGGTTCAAGAAATTCAAAGGAGGAAACCGAAGAAACTATTTTGTAGCAGTTGATGAAGGTGTCACAGATGAGGAATCAGAAGATGAAGAAAATGAAGATATTGTGTTTGTTGCAGTCAAGGAGGATGTGTCAGACAAGAAGGCTCTTGTCTCCTACTTTGATAATTCCAATGAGTGGATTATTGATAGTGGTTGTTCTCACCATATGACTGGTGACCAGAGCAAGTTTATATCTCTGGAAGAGTATGATGGTGGTGTGGTTCATTTTGGTAATGATGCACCATGTATGGTCAAAGGCAGAGGGTCCATCTCTCTAAATGGAAAGAGCAATGCTAACAATGTGTATTGGGTGGAAGGTCTCAGACATAATCTATTGAGTGTTGCCCAGCTGAATGACAGTGGACTCACTCTGGAATTCAAAAATGGAGTGTGCAAAATCAAAGGAAAGAATGGTGAACTGATGGCCACCGGTATGCAGACCAAAGGTAACTTATTTCAGCTGAATGCAAATATAAGTACATGTCTTATGGCTAAGTTTGATGATAGCTGGATATGGCATAGGAGACTCTGCCATGTAAACTTTGATAACATAGTAAAGGCCAGTAAGATCAAGGCAGTTAGAGGACTGCCGATGCTGAGAAAACCAGAAATTCCTTTGTGCAGAGAATGTCAACTGGGGAAAATGTCTTCCTCAACCTTCAAAGGTAAATCTTTCATAGCTGACAACTTACTTGATCTTGTGCATACTGATTTGTGTGGTCCTATGAAAACTAGGAGTGTGCAGGGAGATAGGTATTTTATGATTCTTACAGATGATTGCTCAAGAATGATGTGGGTCCCATTCTTGAAGGACAAGTCTGAAGCCTTTGGAATGTTCAAAGCTTTCAGAGCACTGGTAGAAAATGAAAGTGGTAGAAGAATCAAATGCCTTATAACTAATCAAGGAGGGGAATTCACTTCCGATGAATTCAACAAATATTGTGAAGAAAACGACATCAAGAGGCAACTGTCTGCCCCCCGGACTCCACAGTAGAATGGCCTAGTAGAGAGAAACAACCAGACTGTGGTTGAAGTGGCTAGAACTATGTTGATCCAAGGAAAGGTCGCTCACACCTTTTGGAGAGAAGCGGTGAGCACTACAGTCTACACAATAAACCAGGTACTCATCAAGAAAGGAAAGGATAAGACTCCTTATAAAAACTGGACCTATAAGACAATAGTGGTAAGCTACTTGAGAGTGTTTGGTAGTAAATATTATATCAAGAGGAGTGAACATCAGAGCAAGTTTGATGCTAAATGTGATGAAGGAATATTCTTAGGGTATTCCACTAAGAGAAAAGCTCTCAAATGTTTCAACAATAGGACTCAAAGAATTGTTGAAAGTATGAATGTTAGGATTGATGAAAACTCTAAGAAATTAGAGGAAACTGGCAGAGAGCATGTAGGAGATGAACCGGTTGAAAGTCAGCCCAGTACTAGCAATTGTGCTCCTACACCGATAGATGCTAATGAAGAAAAGCAAGAGGAAGCTATTAAGAACATACCTAGGTATGTCAAACTTAATCATGATCCAAAACAGATCATAGGAGACAAAGATACATGAATTATTACAAGAAGAAAGGTCAGAGAAAGCTCATGTATGATCTCTAAATTTGAGCCTAAATCATTCAAAGAGGCGCATAAAGATGAAGACTGGATCAAGGCAATGGAGGAGGAACTTGACCAGATAGAGAAGAATGGTACATGGTCTTTGGTACCCAGACCGGAGCATAAAAATGTCATTGTAACCAAATGGGTCTTCAGAAATAAGCTGAATGAGGATGGTACAGTGGTAAGGAACAAGGCTAGACTAGTGTGTAAAGGATATGCCCAAGAAGAAGGATAAGACTATGGAGAAACCTTTTCTCTAGTAGCAAGATTGGAAGGAGTTTGTATGCTTCTTGCATATGCAGCTTTTAAAGGATTCAAGGTATACCAAATGGATGTAAAATCTGCATTCCTGAATGGAATACTTGAAGAGGAGGTATATATAGAGAAACCAGATGGGTTTGCCTTATCAGAAGACAGTGACATGGTGTGTAGGCTACATAAAGCCTTGTATGGACTGAAGCAGGCACCTAGAGCATGGTATAAACGCTTGTACTCCCATCTTGTGAAGATTGGATTTGAAAGAACAAGTGAAGATAGCAATATCTACTTGAAATTAGAAGGAGATCAGATTCTGATCTATGAAGTATTTGTTGATGACATAATCTTTGGTGGAGATGACAAGATAAGTCATGACTTTGCAGATGAGATGAAAAAGGAGTTTGAGATGTCACTCATAGGGGATATTAAGTTCTTCATTGGACTGCAGATTCAACAAATGAAAAATGGAATCTTTATTAATCAGTCCAAGTATGTCAAAGATGTGTTGAAGACCTTTGGCATGGAAGACAGTAAATCGGTTGGTACACCAATGGTGACTGGTTGTAAACTATCAAAAGAGGATGACTCAACATTGGTAAATGAGAAGGAATATCGATCAATGATTGGTAAGTTGCATTATGTAGTGCATAGCAGACCAGACATTGCACATGCAATGGGTATTACCGCTCGATTTTAGAAAAGCCCAAGAGAATCTCACCTGGTAGCAGTTAAATGGATTCTTAGATATCTGAAGGGAACTATTGACTATGGATTATGGTATCCATACAATAATGATTTCAACCTAAAAGTGTTCACAGATGTTGATTGGGCTGGTCATGTAGATGACCGGAAGAGCACAACTGGTGGTGCATTCTTTCTTGGTGGTAGACTGGTCTCATGGATGAGTAAAAAGCAGAGTTGTATCTCTCAGTCTACAACATAAGTGGAGTATGTTGCAGCTTTTATGAACTACACCTAGACTATTTGGATGAAGCATGTATTGAATGGTTTCAAAGTTCCTGTATCTGAACTGCTAAGCATATTTTGTTTCAATACAAGTGCAATTAACATTTTCAAGAATCCAGTTTTACATGCTAGAACCAAGCACTTTGAACTCAAGTATCATTTCTTGAGGGAAAAGGTTTAGAACAAAGAAGTGGTATTAGAACATGTTTCTAGTAAGGAGTAGTTAGCAAACATATTCACCAAGCCTCTACCAAAGGCTACTTTTACCTATCTGAGAGGTGAGTTAGGGGTGTTGCCCCTTCAAGAGGTAATCTAAAGGTTTGTGCTCCACATCAGTCAGATCTTACTTTGCTATATCTTTTCAGGATTGATGTGTTGAAGGATGCTACTCCTTAGGGGGAGCATCATAGTGGAACAGGGAAGCTTATGCCTCCACTTTGGCATTGTTGTCAAAGGGGGAGAAGATGTGAAGTGGAAAAGATATCTGCAGTATTAAGGAAAAGATGTGATGCAAAAAGAGAGATATCTTTGTATATTGCCATCAATGCCAAAGGGGGAGATTGTTGGCATATGTGCAGAATATGTTGACATGATGATATTGTGTTGTCATTGATGTCAATATGCTAAAAGAATGAACCGGTAATACACTCAAGAGAGAACCGGTAATACGTTGAAAGATAACCGGTAATATGCTGAAGAGTGAACCGGTAACATGATGAAGAGTGAACAGGATTATTGAAGTTAAGCAACTGGCAAAGTGAACCGGTATAATGATGAGAACCGATATATGTGCTAAAGGTGAAGTGGTTTAATATGGTATGACTACCAATTGGTAGTCTCAGCTTATGCAAAGTGTTCAGTGGTCAGGATTGAACCGACTGAATCACTCAACCTAAATGTTTAGGGTTTAGGGTTTATGTTACCGACCTATCTGTTTCCTATAAGGTCGATGTTGTGTTTCATGTTGAAGTTGTTGGCAAATGTTGTGTGTGTATCTAAGTGCAAAGTTACGTGATTCTTGCCAGACCAGATAAGAGGTTAGATACCTGCAGAGTGTGTATGCAGAAGAAAGGAACTAAAGTGGGTCTGCATTGGCATTGAGTTCTATTACCAGATCATTGTAATACCTGTTGATCTCTAATCACTTCAACGGCTGGAAAATCCCTTAACAGGGTAGCTTTAACCAGCTTGCTATAAATCCTTTAACAGGGTGACTCAAAGCCATTGAGTTCATAAAATCCTCTAACAAGGTAACCTCTAACAAGGTTTAACCCTTAACCGGGTATTCTATCCATCCCTTAACAGGGTGATCCTTAACAGGATCGGTTCCTAACAGAACCTATTGTAACAGTCTTTAACCGGACTAGGCTTCTAATAGAGCGAACTTCTAAAGAGTTCAAAAATAGATTGTGAGTATTCATCCCCACTGCGGTTTTTCCCAGTTGGGTTTCCACGTGAAAAATATGTGTGTCATATGTGATGTCTTTTTCATGTGATGCTTTGTTGTTTTCTGTCAAGCGGTGAATCATGTTGATCTAGCAAGTTATTATATTTCTGATGATAGATTATCTGTTTATGCATAAGGACGAAGTGGAAATGAGGGAGTAGGTTGTATGGAAAGCTAAGAAGATTGATCGGTTCATGTCTTTCACAGTTTCACTGTGTTTAACCGTTAGTAATCTGGTTCGGATCGGTGTTAGGGATTGCCAGTAGTTTATAGTCTGCAATCAAACCGGTTCAGGAAATTTTTTTGTGCCTGTACTGATTCACCCCCCCCACCCCCCCCCCCAGTATCGGTTTGTTACTCACTGTTCATCATTGTGTTATTAGGTTAGTGGTTGGAAGAAAAATTCTCCAGCTCCAAACTTTTCTAGTTTGTAGAAAAACTCAAAGCAATCAAGTAGACACTTCTTAAATGGAACATACAAGACTTCAAGGATATTTTTGCATCAAAAAAGGATTTAGAAGAGGAATTAGATACCCTGAACCATCAGGTAATGGAGATAGGTATGGATTAGGAAATATATCTCAAGCAGAAGAAATTATTATCAAAATATGAGGATATTTTAGCAAAGGAGGAAACTTTCTGGAGGAAAAAATCTAGAGAGACTTGGCAGACGGAAGGGGACAAAAACAAAAAATTCTTCCACAATGTAACTAAGTAGAGAAGTGATGTCAACAAAATTAGTTGTTTGAAGAAAGAAGATGGGGTTACCATAAAAATTATGGAGGATATTTCCAAATATTTTATCCACTTATTCACACAGATCCTAAAGAATTGGGAAGCAATTGATTGAAGGAATCAATAATCCTTCATTAACAACATTCCCAACCTAGTGATAGGGGAGAAAAATTGTATGCTAACAAGAAAATTAACTAAAGATGAAATCAAGGCAACATTAGATCAGTTACATCCAAATAAGGCTCTAGGTCTAGATGGTTTCCCAACTAGAGTTTTACAAAAGTTCTAGTATATCCTAGGAGAGGAGTTAACTAAGGCCATTGAGGCTGCCAAAAGTTCAGGAAGGTTTTTGAGGGAGATCAACAACTACCTTCATTTCCCTCAATCCCAAGAAGGAGATGGAAACCAGCTTGGCTGATTTTAGACCCATTTCTCTATGCACTACTATTTACAAAATCATGACTAATATAATGACTAATATATTAAAACTTATGCTTCCTCACATCATCTTAGAGGAACGATAAGGTTTGTTCCAAGGAGATCAATACTGGATGGATTTATTATTTCTCAAGAAGAAATACACTTTATTTAATGTAATAAGTCAACAAGCATGCTCATTAAGCTAGACATCAAGAGATCATATGACAAAGTGGATTGAAGGTTCTTATGAAAATGCTTAGAGGCCTTTAGATTTAGCAGACAACGAGTGACTATGATATTTTATTGCATCTCAAGTTCAAAGTTTTCCATCCTTATCAATGGTTCACCTGGAGGTTTTTTTGAAATCTCTAGAGGGATAAGGTAAGGGGATCCTCTATCCCCTTTCCTTTTTATTATCATGGTTTAAGCCTTGGGGAGAGCCCTAAAGAATGCTCAAGAGAGAGGGATAATTAAAGGAATAAAAATCACTAGTGGCATACCAACAATTGCTCATTAGCAATTTGCTGATGATACTATGTTATTTGGTGAGGGGAAGAAAATTGAAGCATTGCAGTTTAAAAATATTTTGAGGCACTATGTTATAGTTTAAGGTCAGGAGATTAGTCAAACCAAATCAAAGGTCTTCTTCTTCTCAACAGAACCTAAGAAAAAGGTTGATATTTTGTAGTCTCTTGGATTCAATGTAGGCAAAATTCTATATATATATTTAGGGTTTCTCTTGAGCAAAGGATTGAGATCCAAAAAATTATGGGATCCATTAAAAAAAATATGGAGAGAAGATTGTCCTCATGGAAAGGTAGATGGCTATATTGGGCTGGGTGACTCACCATGTTGAGATTAGTTATCTCCTCCCTCCCCATATATCTACTTTCTTGGCTCTCACTTTTAGCAGGGATCAACTCAAAATTGGTGCAGATCATGAGAAAATTCTTTTGGCAAGGTAGTGAAGAGAATAAGAAATTGGCAATGATTTCAGGGAACAAAATTTATAGGCCCAAGGAGTTTGGAGGGGTTGGCTTGAGGAATCAATTATGGTAGAACAAGGCACTTGGGGCCAAACTTGATTGGAGAATATATAAAGGAACCTCACTTGAAATGTGTCAAAATTATTCAACACAAATACTTGCAAAAAAATGATGCATGCAAGATATTTAGAATTCCAAACCCACCCAAGGGTTCTAGGTTATGGAATTTCATACTCAAATGTAGATCAGTCAGTTATTTGGAAGCAAATATCTTGGGATATATTGGATGGTAGGTTTGCCTTATTCTAGGAAGAATCTTAGATTGGTCTTCTTGCTATTGACGACTTGATGGATACCAGTAGGATTAAGACTTATTTCAAGCAACATTGGGGAGTCACTGTGAGGGATTATGTGGAACTATTAGAGCACCATCCTTCTTATGGATGACATTGGAGAAGTATGGATGGAATGCCCCTACCTGTTAGGGACTTGGATCAACTTAAATAGATTTTGATGAAGAGGAGTGTGAATTTTAGACATGGAGAAGACAAATTAATTTGGATGGGATTCAAAATAGGATAGTGTAACACTAGGGAGGGTTATAGGAGCATCATCCATAATCTGAATTTGATGAAGATAAAATTTCCTTTGGAATTATGTTGGAACAAACTTTGTTTACTAAAGGCTGAAGTGTTCTCTTGGGTTTCTCTTCAAGGAAGAATCTTAACTGCTAAATGGCTCTAGAAAATGGGGTTTGAAGGACCTTCTAGATGTGATTTATGCAAGAATGTTGAAGAAGGGGTAGATCATATATTTCTCAAGTACCCATATTCACAAGCATTTTGGCAATGACTTTGTGCTTGATTAGTATGGATCACTACCCTCCTTCTGATGGACTTGTAAAGCACTGAGAGGGGGGCGGGGGTGAATCAGTGACACCAAAAACAATACTACTTTAAACACTAACCGGTAGATATACTTAACAAGTTTGTTAAACAATATGCATGCAATCCAAAATGATATAACAACATCCACAATAAGTAAAACATCCACCATAACACAAGTGTTTATACGTGGAAAAACCAAATAGGTAAAAACCACGGTGAGATGGGAATCACAAGTTAACTATCTACAGTAATAGATAACTGACCGGTTAAGGTCTACAAAGTGCTCTGCTAGGAGCGAATCTTGTTAAAGATCCCAAAGCTTAGTTTAAAGCTATACCCTGTAAAAGGAAGTACCCTATAAGGAGTAACCTCGGTGGAGGATTTATGAATCCAAACCAATGGATCACCTGGATAGAGGATTTGTACAATAAAGCTTGTTAGAGCTTACCCGGTTAGGGGATTTTATTGTTGCAGTGATTAGAAAACAATAGGTGGTGTGATCTATTAGTAGCACAACTTGCTTGTATAGATCCTCTTCTGCGCATCAACACTTCTTTACCAACATACTCTGCAACTTAATACTTCTGCCTTCATATCAAATCATCACATAAAATATCTCCTTCGGTCAAACAAAGTAATTCATTATGATGTCAATATAAATACATTTAGATTTCATGTTGGCCTCTAGATATCATAACACAATTTCCTAGGTGTAGTGTATTTGGTCAAACAATCATAACTCATCACAAAAATACCTCAAAAAATTGTCGGTAAGGATAACTCATCACGACTAGTGATAACTCATCACATAATCAATGAATACCGGATGGAACAACAATACCGGTTGGAGTTAAACATATAAACCACTTATCCTTTGATGCTCCTATGATAATCTCCTCTGGATCTTCAAGTTGATGCCAAGTTATGTATATCCACTAGTTGTCTCTATGTATATACTGGTTGTCACCATGTACCAGTTAGATATAAACCTCTAGTATACCGGTTGTAGAATAAAAAACTTTAAAGTCACACCGGTAGACAATATGAACATATGTGTGTGTATGTGTTTCATCAATGACAACATATGATGAAGTTATTCATTAAAATAATCATCAAGACAACAATCTCCCCCTTTGGCATTGATGGCAACACTTAGAAAATTTTATAGTAATATCGCTAAGTGTGCTTACAAAAAACATTTGTACACATATACATATACTCCCCTTACAACATACAACATACAAAATTTTCACAACAC
Source organism: Cryptomeria japonica (assembly GCF_030272615.1). Lineage (NCBI taxonomy): Eukaryota > Viridiplantae > Streptophyta > Pinopsida > Cupressales > Cupressaceae > Cryptomeria > Cryptomeria japonica. The sequence goes on along the minus strand of NC_081414.1, from coordinate 446,046,820 downwards.
ACATAAATATTTCTACTCCCCCTTTGACAACAATGCCAAATTGAAAAGAAAAATATATATATAGAAAATTTGTATCAAAATGTTTTACATATACAAAAACTTGAAAAAATGAATCAAGATTCATGCATTTGCAAGCCTCATAAAAATGGCATTAAAATTTCTCTTCAACTGAGATAAAGCATGTTCCCATGTCTCTAGAAAGTTCTAAGTGAACTCAAGTGTAGACATAATCTGAGTATGAAACTCTTCCATTGAATCAAGTGTACATGTTTTTGGAGTAGCCAAAATAGCTTCTGCATTCTTGTAGGCTCTTTGCAGTATGTCCACTTGGGATGTGAGTAGACTCTTCAATTCCTTCAGGGATCAAAGTCTTTTGCTTTTTCAAGATCATAGGTATCTAACCTATTTTACAAATCGTCCACAGATTTGCTAAAAGCAAAAATAGAATCTTGAAGTGGTACATATGCATTGCATATCTTCTCTAGCTCTTGCTCTGTTTCAGTTTGCCTATTATTGATATCAGAATAAAAGAATGAAATATTAGAAGTATCTATGCAAGATATTTCCTTCCTGTTTCAATAGCTTTTCTTAATAAATCTTTATTAAGAGATAGAGAAATTTTTCCTGTATCAATCTCTTTCATAAGCTTCTCTCCACGCTTCTTCTTGTAACTCTTCTTAGCATAAGTTTGCGCTGCTTCTTCTAGGGACTTCATTTGGTCAGATGCATCAACAACCAATTGACCAAGTTTACTAATAGGTGTTGTCAAATGCCCTGTATCAGTTTCTGGTAGTAGACTTGTCAGAATATCCACAACATTCTGAATGGTTTCTGCTTCCATTCTCTATTCTTTAAGTCTCTTCTTGTGTGCTCTAGATTGCATGATAGTTGCAATCTTCATCATTTTAGATGCATTCATATTATCAACAATTATAGGCCCTGAGATGCCTAATGAGTCATCATCATCTTCATCAGTCTGTTATAAAACTAATGATGTTATCGGTTTAGAAGATGTTACCTTAACAATCTCTTCTTTCTCCATTTCCTGTTCAGAAATTTGTGTATCAACTTTTTCATCAGATTTCTTCTGAGTGTCCTATGAAATCGATGGGAGTTTGGGTTTCACTAGTGGTTCCTTGACTTGTGGAATATCCACTCCTGGTTGAGCTGCCGGTTTCTCAACTGAAGTAACCTGTGATTCTGAAATTGCCGGTGGCTGCATATCATCACTCTTCTTCTTCTTACACTGGGTGAAGGATTAATTTCTTCTCCAGGTAAATCATCACTCTTCTTCTTCCATATTCGATTCATTTCTTCTCTAGTTTCTTCAATATTGACCTTTTGCTTGCCTTTCTGATCTTTAGAAGGATTGACCGGTTTTCTCTTCCTGGATCTACAAAATTTTGCCATGTGTCCCAGTTTATGAAAATGATACCAGGCCATTCCAGATGATCTCCAAGGTCCTGCATTACCTCTCCTAGTTCTTCTTTTGCAATTCATAGCCACATGACCAAAGTTGTTACAGATGGTGTAAATGACATTTGTAACCTTTTCCATCTCAAATGGACTAAACCGGTTACCATAGGGTCTTTGCCAGTTCATGTTACCCTGGTTATCATGATTTCTCATCCAGTTGCCATTTGGTCTTGGATGCATATGCGGTACTAGATTGTTTGCTCCATATCTGCATTCAACTGATCTATGTCTATACATTTTGCATGTGAAGCAATGACCTTCAAATTTCTTGGACCCATACCTAACATTAGTATTGAGCTTGCATTTCCATTAGGTTTGTTTCTACAAACATTTGCAGTGTGACCAGGTTTATGGCAAACAAAACAAACAGGTTTAAAGACCTTCTTACCAATAGGCTTTTTAGCCTTAGGAGAAGATTTGTTCTTATGAGTGTTGCTCTTGGTACTGGAGGATTCTCCTTTTTTAGATGTGTGAAAACCAAGTCTAGAGGTATCACCATTCATCCTTTGTGATTTAATTTTCTCTTCTAGCAAGGTAGAACTTCTGTTGAACTTTTTGAATTTCCCATTCACTTCAGTGAGCTGTCTGGTGGAATCTTCATTATGTTTTGACAGGTTCTCTCTCAGAGATGATGCCAACTCAAGATCTAACTATAATTTCTCTTTTTCTTCTCTTTCTACATTCAAATGCTCATGCAAAGTAGCATTCTCTCACTTGATCTTGGCAATAGCATGATCTCTTTCCTTGATGAGATCTTCAACAGTTCTCCTAGCTTCCAGTTCCTGACTCATGCAGATAGTAAGACCTTCTAGCTCTCTCCTCAGATTTAGCTTTTCACTATTTAGTTTTTCAAATTCCTCAGCTAAAGCATCAATATTGGACTCATCTGAAGAAATATTATCAGATATTTCTAATATTTGTTCAGTTAGCTCTCTACTTTTGACTTGAGAAGCTTTTAGTTTGACCCTTAGGTTTTCAAGCTCATTTCTACTAGCCTCAAGCTCTCTAGCCATCTCAAAGTAGCTCATATCCCCAATGGTAGCTTTAGGGTTTCCTTCCAAGCGATTAGGCTTTAAAGAAGTTAGGCTCTGATACCAATTGATGGACTTGTAAAGCATTGAGAGGGGGGGGGGTGAATCAGTGACACCAAAAACAATACTACTTTAAACACTGACCGATAGATATACTTAACAAGTTTGTTAAACAATATGAATGCAATCCAAAATGATATAGCAACATCCACAATAATTAAAACATCCACCATAACACAAGCGTTTATACGTGGAAAACCCAAATGGGTAAAAACCACGATGAGATGGGACTCACAAGTTAACTATCTACAGTAATAGATAACTGACCGGTTAAGGTCTACAAAGTGCTCTACTAGGAGTGAATCCTGTTAAAGATCCCAAAGCTTAGTTAAAGCTATACCCTGTAAAAGGTAGTACCCTATAAGGAGTAACCTTGGTGGAGGATTTCTGAATCCAAAATAATGGATCACCTAGTTAGAGGATTTGTACAATGAAGCTTGTTAGAGCTTACCCGGTTAGGGGATTTGATTGTTGCAGTGATTAGAAAAAAATAGGCGGTGTGATATAGTAGTAGCACAACTTGCTTGTACAAATCCTCTTTTGCGCACTCAACACTTCTTTACCAACATACTCTACAACTTAATACTTCTGCCTTCGCATCAAATCATGACATAAAATATCTCCTTCGCTCATACAAAATAATTCATTGTGATGTCAATATATAGACATTTAGATTTCATGTCGGCCTCTATAAATAATAACACAATTTCATAAGTGTAGTGTATCTCATCAAAGAATCATAACTCATCACAAAAATACCGCCAAAAATTGTCAGTAAGGATAACTCATCATGACTAGTGATAACTCATCACATAATCAATGAATACTGGTTGGAACAACAATACCGGTTGGAGTTAAACATATAAACCGTTTATCCTTTGATGCTCTTGTGATAATCTCCATTGGATCTTCAGGTTGATGTCGAGTTATGTATATCCATTGGTTGTCTCTATGTATATACTAGTTGTCACCATGTACCAGTTAGATATAAACCTCTAGTATACCGGTTGTAGAACAAACAACTTTGAAGTCACACCGATAGACAATATGAACATATGCGTGTATGTGTTTCATCAATGACAACATATGATAAAGTTATTCATTAAAATCATCATCAAGCCAACACCTTAATGATATATTGTCTGTTCAAATGCTAGCTGTAAGGTAGAGAGAAAAATATCTTTGGAAACCTCTGGATATGCAGTCTATCAATCATTTTATGGGAATTATGGAAAGAGTGAAATAGAAGGGTCTCTCAAAACAAGGCTATGGCAAAGGAGAGCTTACTAAATAAGGTAGAAATAGATAATAATAGGAACTCAACACATATGGAAAAGGCATCAGATTCAATGAGTGGGATAATAATATGAAGAAGGTTTGGTGTGGCTTGAAGATACCCCTTTCTTCGGTATTGGAGGGGACTCTAGCAGGTTCAGGCAAGGGAAAATTGCTCTTGGAATACCCCTCAATTCAAATGGTTTAAAATAAATTTCGATGGAGATTATTATGGCAATCTAGGAGTATTTGGAGCTGTTGGGATTATTCACTTTTGGGATGGCTCAATTGTAGCTAGATTCTCTTCCCCTCTGTAGAAGAATACAAATAACATAGTAGAATTCAATGCATTGATAGAAGGACTTCTGCTTTGCAAGAACTTGGAAATCGATAAGATTGAGATTGAGGGAGACTCTACTATGGTAGTGGATGTGGTTAGATCCAAGCTACTCCTAATTAGAGATTTGAATCTTTATTGGAGAGGAATATGGAAATTCTATAGTTTTTTTTTAATGATTATAGCATCTATCATATTTACAGAGAAGAGAATAGGGTTGTTGACAAATTGGCCAATGTAGTGGTTGATGGACATTTTTTCCTGAAAATTGGGTCCTATTGATTAATGAGGAATGACATGGAAGAAGATAAGGATATACTAAGTCAATGATTAATATAACCAAGTATCTTTGGAAACAACTTCACGGGTTACTCTATTTCTTAGATAGGCAAAGTCAATTTCTAGGACATGTTTTTAGAATTGTGAGTATGGGAACCCTTTATTCCTCTATGGTCAATGTAGGATAAAGTGGATAATTTAAGTTTAAGGTTTGGGCTGATGAGTTGGCCACCTTACCCCTTGAGACAAGTCAGCCACACCTCAACAATTAGAATATGTAACAATTTCTTCTCAATTTCCAAGGATGATTATGAGGCATTTAATTATTTTTTTATTAATAAGAGTGGAGAGAAATGGAATATCTTTCTATAAATATACCTTTAGTCATTATTGGATGCATTCTTAGCTTTTTATATTTTCTCTTTTCTATATAGGAAGCTTTTCTAGATGGATTCATCAATTAGGCTAATCTCTAAAATGAGGCAAATACCCTTTCTAGGCATAGTGACCAAGAAACACCTAGCATAAATAATGAATCACTTACATTGCTTGTTCATCCATGCAGTTAAGAAGATGTTGGGTGGTGATTTTATTAGGGTAGACCATAGATATAGAGTGAAATTGAACATCCATGCCTTCTTTCTGGCTATTGTTTTATGGATGTGGGAGAAGAAGCCCGTGGCCAAGGAGCTATGAAGAAGGGTCTTCAAGAATACCTTTCTAGGTGATATTGATCGAGTGCTCCACAATGTGGATGCTAATTTAACCACCCCCTATCTGAAGCACTATTTACACATTATATTCTTTGGGGAAGAGGTCCCAAGATTCCCTGTGCTCATTATGGGTGACATGCCTTCGCATATCTGAAAATCCATTGTTCAAATGAGTCTAGATTTTCTCAAAAGGCTCATGGGTTTCACTCTGGATGGTTTGTTGGTGGATATCATTAGTGATGTTGTGGATGAAGAGGTTGACTAGGTTGTGGAATTCAAACATGATGAAGGGATTGATGGCATGGGAAGTGAAGACTCAAGTGATGCAAAACTAAATATGGAGAGGGAAGTTGTGGAGATGGATGTGACTTTGATATAAGGAGTCCATCAAGCTCATATTCCAAATTCGAATGATGCTTGTCCTTTTAATGTCCCTATCTCCAGGGTTTAATGCCCCATATTTGAATATGTTTATGTTTTTGTTCATTGTTTGTTTCTCAGTCCTATTTTGTAGTAATATGGAAATTACTTTGAAACTATGGTCAAAATTTTGTCTAGTTTGGAAAGGAGTATGATCTATCAGGAAAAGATAGTTTTTGTATGCATCTCTTGATTGATCATCATGATTTGGGTTTGAAATAGGGCTCAACCCTTAGCTTTGTAGTTTTTTTTGATAATTAATACTATATCCTATATTGAGTATGATTGGTATGACCTTAACCCTTGTAAGAGAATCTCCCAAATCAACACAACATTTCTTATGTTTCTTCAAGAGAGAATCCAAAAAATAAAAAATGATCTGAAGATCAACCAACTTATCAATAGAGGAGAAGTCCTCTCTCTCAATTTTAGTAATTAGCAACAAAATAAATTCTTTAATGATTTTATTAACATCCATAGCTCTCTGGTTTTCATCTAAGAAAGTACAAGGAATTTTTGATACTTTGTTAACAATCTCTTTCTTCTTATCCATACATTCCTTCTGAGCCTTTCTTAGGTCTTTGATTAGCTGCCCCAAATTATTTATTTGATGCTCTAATGCCTCCTGCTGCTCAACATATATATCTCAAGAAGGAATAATACCATTTTCCACAAGAACATGTGAGTCAAAATCTTCAAGTTTCAACCATGCATCAAACTCCTCCCGTGTTTCCAACTGTTGAGAAAAGAGTTCTATAGTCTTATCAACCACAGTCTTCATCGTATCAAGATTGTTGACTATAGTGATAGATAAACTCAAGATCCATGTACCTTGGTTAATAATTATATCCATCCATTCACCATTGTTCTACTCCGTGAAGTTTATTGCTCAACTCTCTTCATAACCTATTCATCCAGTGATGAAGCCACTAGTTTAGTTTCTTTAGAGGACTTGGTCACTTTGAGTAGAACAGTAGTGAGTTGTTCAACTTGTGCCTTAAGCTTCTCTTTCTTGACTTTATCCTCATCTTATCTATCAATGAGAACATCTAAATCTATTTGAATATCTCCTTTGTCAGAGTCATTAGTTTGTTTTCCCAAATCAACCCTACTTGTAGTGCCTCTCACCGATTCGTCTTTCCTTTTTGTGCATCGATAGACTATATTGGCATAGCTTAGACTATTTTGTGATGCTATGATTGGGTTTTTATGGATTTACTTATGATTTGGTTTTTTCTTTATTGGTGGTAGACATATTATACTTGCACTTGACAATATGATTTTATGAGGATGATGATGGACTCTTATTTAATGATCTATATGTACTCATTTCATATGCATGGTTAATATTTGTATATGGCGATTTGATGATATTTTATGAAGTACTAACCCTATTTCATGATTATATTTGGTATGATGATGTCGATGATAGTGCTTGATTGTTGTGACTATCTTCTAAGTATATTCGTGATAGAGACGATGTCATATCACTCATTGCGAGCATGATTTGATGTTGCGATTCTCTTCACTTGCCTATTTGTTTACGTTATATGTTATTGCATATGTTGTTGTATATGTATTGGTGGTGATAGGTTTGTAGGTACTAGACATCGACTCCAATTGGCTCCATAGGTCTGAGCGTGTCTTTATCCCAATGGAAAGTTGATCAGAGGTGACATGAAAACCCACTTTATGCTCTAGGTTTAAGTTGATCACCCTTGTCAGTTTAGTGTCTTAGTGCGAGTTGTTGCCTAGCATCAAGTAGTTTCTTGAGTTATCCTATGATGAATTGTTTTGTTGTGTATTATTATTGATTGGTTTAAATATTAATTAATTAATTAATTGATCAAGTTGATTTATATAGTTTAATAAGTTTAAATCAAATTAATGGATTAATATAGTTTATAATAATATTAACTAATAGTTGATATAAATATTTTATATTAATGGGTGATTATTATTTATTTAATTATTTGTTGTGGTTTTGATATTATGTGGGTATTTATTTATATTTCATTATTTATTTAATTAATAGGATTTTATAATTAATTGTGCCTTTTTTGGATTTATTATTGATATCTAATTAATTTATGTTGTTGTCAAGACTTTAATATTTTTATTGGATGGAGAAATATATATATTTTTTTGATCGGTAAGAGGCCATAGACAAAAAATTTATTAATCAAAATTAATTTTTTACATCACTCCACTCGTGCGGGCGCCGGTAGGAAAGAGTGGAGGCGAGAAAACCTCCGGCCTTGCTCGAGACCATAGTCCAGATAGTTTCTACATCTAATTACAATAAGGATAGATTCAGAATAATACAATAACAACCCGGGCTAGGGTGAGCAAGTGGGAAGATATTTTCTTTCCCTTACAGGTCCATATTACTATTTTTCAATTGTCACTGTTCTCCTTGTGCTTTGTTTAAGAGTTTGAGCCTTGATTGCATGTAGTCTTTTGTCATTTTAGCAACTTTCATACTGTCATTTGTTCAAGATGGCCCTGCCCTCCTGCATGGTTAGTTTTCAAAACACTTGTCTAGATTGTTAGTCACATGTAGTATTCCAACGTGATTTGACGTCCTTCTCTGATGTTTCTAAATTCTTAACCTCATATATCTGAAATTATAAAGTCATCAATATGCCATATTCATAAAGATAATTTCCATTTTGAGAAGTGATCATCCATAGTTATGAATCACCTATTTACCACCATTTGCTTATGTACCCAGATGCTATCCCTGAAAATGGATGATATCTAGGATACAAAGGGGGTAAATGGGACTTATGTCTTGCTTGAGTCTAGCTAAGGGTAATAGAGGTAGATGAGTTTTATGGTAGAACCACATATTACTCGCAGTCTGTGGATTGTCAGATAACCATTCAATTATAGAAAGCTCAACAACAAGTATCAAATGAGAATATGGTAGGGCAATTAGGGGTTCCTATAGGCCAACACATGCAGAAAATGAGGGCTTTTATTTTATCAAAATGGTGCACCTGTTGAATCGAAGAAACCTATCGATGTTTCATCGATAAGATGATTTATCGGATAGACTTGGGCGTTGATGAACTTCAAAAGGGGCTTATCGCAAGCGTTATTTTTCATTGATAGAAGGTTATCGAAGAAACCAAGGGAGGTTTTGTCGATGAAGCAAGGCTACCGAAGAAACTGCAGTATCGGTAGGATATGTAATGAAATCACTGAAGGAGATAGATCTTCCAAAAATATGAGATCGAAGAAACTGGGGAAGGTTTCATCGATAAGACAGTTCAAGAGAAGAAGGGTGTCGAAGAGATACTAAAGTTTTTGGCTGATAGATACAGTTTCATCGAAAGATAAAAGGTCGATAAAACATAAGAGAGTTTCATCGATATAAAAAGGATATTGAGGGAAAGGGGACACCGATTAACCTAAGAGGGGCTCATCGAAATAATATATTCCACTGAAAGAGGATATCGAAGAAAGAAGAGATGATTTTCATCAACGAGAAAAGGCTTCCGAGGAAATAATGCCATCGACGCAACATGAAGGAAACTTATCGAAAGAAGCGTACTTATCGAAAGTACGATCAAACAAAAAGATATCGATAATAATATGAGTTTCGAGGAGGCTAAAAGGTACGTTACCGATGAGTGTGGTTTTACCGATGCAACTTTATCGAGGAAGATTACTAATGAGCTCATCGATGAAAGATGATAGTGGAAGCAAATCAACAAAAGATAGATGGCCTCGATGAAAAAATAGACCCATTCATCAAAGGACTATAGTGATATCGATAGAAAAAGTGTTTTGATGGAAGGATAAAGGAAGTTACTGAAGCCCAAGGTTTCTTCAACATAAGACCCAACGATGTCTCATCAAAAAAAGGGAATTGAAGAAACCTATCGGTGTTTCACCGATAAGATGATTTATCGAATAGACTTGGGCCTCGATGAACTTCAAAAGGGACTTATTGAAAGCATTGTTTTCATCGATAGAAGGTAAATCGATGAAACCAAAGAGGTTCCATCGATGAAGTAGGGCTAACAAAGAAACTTCAGAATCGGTAGGATATGCAATGAGTACAATGAAGAAGATAGTTCTACCGAAATGATGAAATTGAAGAAACTGGGGAAGGTTTCATCGATAGGTCTGTTCAAGAAAGGAGGGTGTCGAAGAGATACTAAAGTTATTGGCTGACAATGACATTTTCATCAAAAGATAAAAGGTCGATGAAACATAAGAGAGTTTCATTGATATAAAGAGGGTAGCGAAGGAAAGGGAACATCGATGAACCTAAGAGGGACTCATCGAAAGCATTGATTCCAACGAAAGAGGATATCGAAGAAAGCAAAGACGGTTTTCATCGATGGGAAAAGGCTACCGAGGAAATAATACCATCGACACAATGAAGGAAACTTATCGAAAGAAGTGTTCTTATTGAAAGAATGATCATGATCAAACAGAAGGAGGCTACATCGATAAAAGATATCAATAATAATATGAGTTTCAAGGAAGCTAAAAAGCATGTTACCGATGTGTGTAGATTAACCGATGCAACTTTATCGAGGAAGATTGCTAATGAGCTCATTGATGAAAGATGATAGTGAAGAAAATCATCAAAATAAAGATGGCCTTGATGAAACAGTAGACCCATTCATCGAAGGAGTGTAGTGACGTTGATAGAAAAAGTGTTTTGATGGAAGGATAAAGGAAATACCGAAGCCCAAGGTTTCTTTGACATGAGACCCAACAATGTCTCATCGATATAAAAGGGTATCAAAAGAAAGGAAACACTGATAAACTTCAGAAAGGACTCATTGAAGATAGTAATTCCATCGATAAAAGATATCGATGAAGGTGGAGATGGTTTTCATCGATGGGAAAAGGTATTCGAGGAGATAATACCATCGGTGTAAAGGGTCACCGAAAGAAACGTTCACATAAAAAGAATAAGGTCGATTAGACAAAAGGCAGTTTCATCGATAAAAGATATCGATAAGGAAATAGGTTTCGAGGAGGCTAAAAGGCATGTCTCTGATATGTGTTGTTTCGTCAATACAACTTTATTTGTGGAAGAAGTATTCAGTGAGACAATGGATCCATTCATCGACGGGGCATTGATATCGATGGAAGAAGTATTTCGATGGAAAAATAAAGGAGGTTACCATAGCCCAAGGTTTCATCGACATAAAACCCGATGGATATCAGATAGGAAGCGGTGAGGAGATAGCCCTAGTGACCAAAAACAGTATATCAATGAATGAAGGAAATACGTGATCGAAGTGAGATACAAAATTGTTATTTAACGGCTTATGTTGAGAAGCCAATATTTAAACTAAATGTTTGTCTGAGTATCTATACGAAAATACAGGGGGCATGAAGAGGAATAAATAAGGGGGTTAAAACAGAGTCCGGGAAAGAGAAACATAAGGGGATGAAAGGAGGAACATGCTAACAACAACTTAGGACACAAAAAAAAAAGATTGATGCCTTAAGGTGGCACAGATAGGAGATTGATGCCATCGGCTCCCAAATTGGCCAACTCATCCGCTCTTTTATTGCCCTGCCTATAAATATGAATGATTGTGAACCTATCAAAATCTCTGCATAGGTCAAGAGCTTTTGACAAAAAAATATTTAGTCTCCAATTAGGCATACTACCTTTCCTCAGAGCATTGACAATTATAGCCGAATCTCCTTCAATTTCCATGTTCATAACTCCTAGTTTCCTACATAAATGCAAACCCTCAACCAGGGCCATAAGTTCTACCCAATTGTTGGTGTTGATGCCAAATGGAGAGGCAAGGGTTGCTAGTTCCTTGCCTTCCCAATTATGAACAACACATCCTATCTTTGCTTACCCTGGGTTGCCACGGGATGCTCCATCAAAGTTTAGCTTCATCCAACCTTCGCCTGGGGGCTGCCATCTGCATGCTTCCCTTGATTGAAGACTTGCAATAGGACCAAAACCTACATAGGGAGGAAAGGATAAACCTTCCCAACATTTTTTCATTTTTTCATCCCAATAAATGATAGAGGTATTCTTCAATGTGCCCAATGACAGTCAGTTGTTCATGAGCTCAGTGATAGCTGACTCTATCCTGTTAATGATTCTGGATGCCTCTAGCTTTTCATTCTTAAAGAGACGTCTATTTCTCTCCTTCCATAGTTCCCACATTATGGAAGAGGGAAGAGCTTTCCATAAACCTTCAAAGAGACAGCCATGCCTGAGGAGGGGCCATGCCTTGAGCATTCCAAAGATGGTGTGGGGGAAGGCTGTAGACCATTCAAGTTTGTTGGTGAACAAAATCCAACATTTGTGAGGAAAGGGGTAGTTAAGGAGGATATGTTTAGTGTCTTCCTCATCTGCCTCACAAAGCGGACACCTGCTAGGGCCCTCATACCCTATTCTTCTAAATTTGTCCGCAGTTAAGAGCTTGTTTTGAACCGCAAGCCAAGCTTAGATACCTGCCTTAGGCAGAAAATATTTGTCCCAACAAAGTTTCAAGGGAAGTTCAGTCATAGGTCTTATAAATGATTTGGAGATGAGAGAGTAACCATCCTTGGAGTTGTATTCTCCTCTTAGGGAGCCATCCTAGACGAGCTTGTCCTCATTATGACCTAAGGAAATGTTCCTTGATTTGAGAATTGCCATAAGTTTTTGTTTATCCCTTACCAGGATATCCTCATCTTCCTTCTCGATCCACTGCTAACTGGCCCCATCTGCTAAAGGGGAGATATAGTTGTTTAACAGGGGTCCTCTATGTGATTCAAGAAGGATACGAGTAGAACCAAAGTCATGGATATTATCAATAGCCTTATATCCACCCCAAGAATTCGACCAGAAAAGAGCTTTATCCCCGGACCCCAGGTTCCAAGTAAGTCTGTCAGAGATAATCCTCCTACAATCTAACATAAAATTCCATAGACAGGACCCTCTGGGAGGGTTGGTTTCTCTAAAGATTTGGATAGGATTCCCTCCATTAAGGTATTTGTGGTGCAACAAGCAAGCCCATTTGAGGTGGGGGTTCTGAACATCCTCTAGACCAACTTGGCACCCAAGGCTTTGCCCTAATCGTGAAGGTTTTTAATGTCAACTCGTCCTTCTTCTATAGGTTTGCATATCTTGTACTAGGATATGAGTGATATTTTATGATTGTCATTAGTACCTTGCCAAAAGAAAGTCCTGAGATGCTTATTGAGCTCTGCAAGTTTAGAAGAAGATAAATGTTGACAGGAGAGCTGGTAAATGGGCATAGCTGACAAGACCGATCTAACCAAGGTTTCTCTACCTATAGATGAGAGCCATTTTCCTTTCCAAGTGTTAATCCTGGACTTGATTTTATCCACCAAGTTGTCCCATAATTTTGAGGGTCTTCTACCCTTGTCAAGGGGAATGCCTAGGTATTTGCAAGGAAGAGTTCCTTCACTAATCTCCAGGACATTGCTGATGACTTTTCCTAAGGAGGGGTCTATGTTGAACAAAAAAATTGCAGACTCGGCCAGATTCACCTCTTGACCCGAGGCTAGCATATAGGAATTAAGGATGCCTTTGAAGGCTCTCACTTCCTTTACACTTCCCTGCCCAAAAAGCATCGTGTTGTTGACAAATTGCTAGTGCGTAAAGGGAGGGAGGCCACTGGTAATGGGGATTCCTTGGATCCCACCTTCCTCTTTGGCCTTAGAGATGGATCTACCTAGGGCTTCAACCATGATGATGAAGAGGAAGGGAGACATAGGATCTCCTTGCTTGAGCCCTCTTGAGCTGCTGAAGAAACCTTCCGGGGAACCATTAACCAAGACCAAGAATTTGGGGGTGGATATACATTCAAAGATTAGGTTGATCCAGGATTTGGAGAAGCCAAAAGCCTCCAAGCATTTGCATAGGAAGCGCCAGTCAACTTTGTCGTAAGCTTTGCTTATTTATAATTTGACTAGCATAATTGGTGCCCTATTGAGCTGGATCGAATGAATGGCCTCTTGGGCTATAATAACCCCATCATAGATTGATCTATCTACTATGAAGCCGGTTTGTTCTTCACTAATAATAATGGGGAGAAGATTCTGGAGTCTGGCTGCTAGAGTTTTGGTTAAGAGTTTGTACATAGTGTTGCAAAGGGCTATTGGTATGGAGTCATTAAAGCTTTCAAGATTCTCTTTTTTGGGGATGAGAGCTAAGAAGGTATTGTTGATTTCTTTGAGAATCTTACCAGAGTTCTTAATACCTTCTAAGGTGTCCATGATCTCTGTCTCCATAAAACCCCAACATTTTTGGAAAAAGCTAGTGGGGAAGCCATTCGGACCCGGGGCCTTGTCGGGATTCATCTTCATAAGGACAGATTTAACCTCCTCCTCAGAGAATTTCTTTGACAAGATTTTTTTGTGGTCATCGTTAATGAGTTTTGGAAGATTCTTGATAATATTGAGTTGGCCTCTGAGGTTGGAGCCTTCAATATTGTTTAAGATTTTATCAAAAAACCTTGCTACCTCGGAGGCAACATCATCCGGTTCAGACATGATGGAACCCTGACAATTCTTAATTTTAGAAATTTGATTGACCCATCGCCTCTGCTTAGTACTATTGTGGAAAAACTTAGTATTTTGGTCCCCATCACTCAACCAAGTCTCCCTCAATTTTTGTTTCCAAAAGATCTCTTCATTTGAGAGTGTCTTTTCATACTTAGAGAGTAGAGCCTTTTCTTTGAGGAAGAGATGTTCATCCATACCCTTCTCAAGAACCTCAATGTTAACATTCTTAAGATCATTTTCTATTAGGAGTTTTTTATCAAAAATATTTCCAAAATTAGTCCTGTTCCATTCTAAGAGCTTCCTTTTGATAAGATTTAACTTTCTTGTGATAATAAACATCTTTGAACCAGAGAAAACAAAGCTTCTCCACCAGTTCTCAATTAAGTTTAAAAAGTTATCATCTTTGAACCACATGCTCTCAAATTTGAAGGGACATTTTTTAGGGGAGTGGTCAGATAATGAATATTATTATCCATGGATATTACTTATTTATGGGGGTTTTGATTTATTATTTTATTGATTTGCCTTTTTGTCCTCTTGGTTAATTTAATTTTATAAAAACTAGCTACCCTTTTACCCTATTGGTTGAATGGTGGGAGGTAGGGAAATAATATAATAGAACTATTAAATACTCACCTTGAAATCATACTAGGTAGGTATAATATATGATTAAAAGGAATATTTTGATTGGTTGACCTTGAATATAGTTTTGAGCTTTGATTTTTGGAATTTATTGGGCTTCTTATGCATTCACGGTGGTTGGATTTTCGGGAGATTGTTGGAGTTTGTTTGGAAGATTGTTGCTTTGTCTTTTTGATTGGATTTTCTTTGGAGCTTGCTAGTTTTTGAAGTACTATTCATTAGATTTCTTGCCTTTGCTTCATTTTCCAAGTTGGAGTTTGATTACCCTAATCTCAACATTGCTTCAAGAAAGATTATCTGCGATTGTTTGTAAAAGATTATTTTTGGGGAGATTTGGGTTTGAATTGGTTTGTTTATCATTAATCATTCAAAATGAAAAGTTAGGGAAAATATTTGCATTTGAATGGATATCTTGTTTTGTGCATTGCTGGAAGTAGGTATTGGGGATTATGTTTGTATTGTAATAATCTTCCTGGGAATTGTTTTGTGTATTGGTTTGATTTATAAAGACTTTAATTGCCATTAAGAATCTTGTTTCAGGACCTTACTGGGTCATCTTTCCTTTTGGTAGATTGGTTTTGGGTTTGGATGTCTCTATGATTTAATTTGTGCATAGTATTGTTGGTTGAAGTTGTTGTTTCTTTGGTATTTGGTTTAGTTGGCTTATTTAGAGTCTTGGTTGGGTTTTATTGTGAATTTGTGGATCTTTTGGGTCACCTTTGAGTCAATTTGAGGTCTTGGATCAAATCTGGGCAAGTTTGTATCAGTTTGAGTTCTGTTTTCATGAAATTTTCTCTCTGATACAAAAGTGCTAAATAGAGAACGAAAGTGCTAAAATAGAGAACAAAAGCACTAAAACAAAGAAAAATAACGCTAAACTGGTAACAGTGCATGTTTAGATAGCTTAGTCCCTTCTTGATTGGTTTTCATGAATTGTTTCTACTCCAAAGGCTTTGATATGATGTGTTTGAGGTTTTTGGGCTTCGTGCCATTCATATTTGAGGTTTTGATTTCATTTGGGCTTCGACAAGTGATTTTGTTCTTGTTCATTGAGGTTTTATGATATTGCTCCAATGAATTGAGAGAATCATTTCTATTGAGGTTGAATTATTGTAGCTCCAATGAGAGGTTATGATGTGCCTAGCTGTGGAGGATCTTGTGTTGTTATTTACCTGGGCTCATGTTGACTTTATTCTTTATATTATGGGATTGATGACATACTATTTATGAGGTTGCCATGAATGCATTGGTTGATCTTTATCTAATTGAGAACCTTGGATAACCAGGTTATATATTGTTGAGAGCCCTTGGATATGTTATATTATGTTGCGTATGTGTTGTAACCTAAGGTATAGGTACATGCTAGGGGGAGTGGGCTTCCAAGTGAGTGACTGGGGTCATGGGGAGTAGACAAATTGGTTACCCGGGGTCTAGACCACTAGAATATCTCATTGGGAGTTTTTCTTATAATCAAGTGATAATTTAATTAATTGATCTAGGAAGGTTGGGTAATAGTAACTCACAATAATAAGATAAGAAATGGTTTTTGGTCTCAATGCATATCCCTGGGGTGATACGTGAATGGTTGAGAAGACCTTGGTGATCCAGGTAAGCTAATCTCCCTTACTCCTTCAAGGTTGAGATGGCTCCCAGGTTACCATTATGGCTGCATGTGATGACACTCCTTCCCTACATGTAGGTCCTATCCCCTCGAGTCTTGATTTGATGTGTTTCCTCTGGAGATTTTATGTTGGAAGTCATGATTATTAAGACTTGTTTTGGTTGTGTGATGTGTGGAGAGTTATCCTTTGGTTGTTAGGAAAATAAATGAATCTCTATTTGCATGTTAGTTGGTGTATTTCTCTAGGGTATTTTGGTGGGCATTGCACTACTAATAGTATAATCTAAATATTGAACTTGATAAATGTCCTTATTAGCAAGAGGAATAACAATCTCTTCATAATTGTTCTTATTTTTATCTACCTTTATCCTTGACAAGGTCTTGGATTTCTTTGTAGTCATAGGCTTGGTGGAGATAAGCTGAATGAAATTAAAATCATCTAGATAAATAACTTGTTTCTTCCCCTTAGGAGTATTAAAGAACAACCAAGGTGGTAAGGAAGAATCATCATCGATGTTTGTGACTGAAGTTTGAGAGTGAACTACTTGTTCTTGGGAAGTAGTAGCGATAATAAGTAAAGTTGTAGTAACAATGATAGAAGGATTCTCAAGAGATGATTCATTGGGTCTAGGACCAGTCTCTATCATGAATTTATCAAAATCATCCAACATGGTGGCTGACACCTGGGACAAATTAATAAAGGTAGAGAAAAAATTCTCAATATTATCATGTTAGGCATCTAATTTAGACTCACTAGCACTAGTGGAAGAAATATGAATAATTGTACTAGGAGTGACATAAGTGACAATAGATCCAAAAGGTTTTGATTCAATAGGAGCATTAACCATGGTTGAGGAAGAAAGGGATACTTGGGGTAGGGAGTCATGGGACTTATCTAACTGAAACATCTTGGAAGATTGTGGTAATCCCTCTTCATCATACTCACCATCATGCTCTTGATTATCCTTCTCATCACCTTCTAGCCGATCCACATCAATAGGATCCAAATCATCATGTTCATCATTCAAAATATTATCTTGTACTTCTGACTCTTTTATCTGTTGAACATTTGAAACGTGTTGTCCTCATTTTCATTTTTTGTGGAAATAGGACAACCCCTACAATTTTTTCATAATTTGCCCTCTTTTCCTTCATAGTCAAGAAAATGAGACATTTTATTCATCTCAATGATCATCAAATATACGTTACTTGGTGTTGGAATTATCTCATTAAGTTGAAATTTTGAAATTTTAACATAAAAAGTGAACCCTATTTTGATGCAAAATCGGATTTTAACTCCAATTTTGTATTCATTTTGATTGTTTAGTGTAAAATCGGATTCTACGTCCGACTCCACACTTGGTAATCAATTTGAGTGTAAATCGGACCCATAGGTTTGATTTGCACACCCTTTTGGTCATTTGAATGCATATCGGACCCATAAGTCTGATTTGTACTTTAAATAAGCATGATTTTGTAATAAATGTTTTGGAGTTTGTTTCAAATTGGGTTTCTTCACCCATTTATTTTCTAATTTGGCCTCAATCTTCTCATTATCATTTTATTGGTGGATTTGGGAGCTCAATTTTTCAAGATCCTTTCATTATTCATGGTATGTATCAATTTCTTAAGCCTTTTCTTTCACTTTTATCTGTAGTGTCATAAATTGTACACCTTTGCTAGGGTGGTACAATTTCACACTTAGGTTAGCACCCGCATTAGTGTGTCTTGCATCTTGCATTTCTAATTTCCCTTTAAGCATTTAATTAATTGATTTAATTAAATATAAAGTTATGTTTCATCACTTTACATGTTATAAAGTTGGGCCCTTTACCCTAAGCGTGCCCCCTTCCATTTTATTCCTCCAATAAATCATTTTATCATAAACCCTAATTATATCTTATTTAGACCTTTAAGGCCCAATTCGCATATCAAAACATCTTGAAATCAGCTATAACTTTGGGATTCACTCTAATATTATCATATCTAATGGCCCCAAAAATTTGGTGAAAAATTGGTCAGATTGTGGTGGGAATGCACATGGTCCTCGACTTTTTTCCCGAAATTTCTGGAGCATAATCCTATGATATAATAATGCTTAACCCCAAAAGATTGGCATGAAATTTAGATCCTAGGTCAGCCTAAACATGAAATTAAGATCTGGGGTTTCATACTTAAGAGCTCTCTTTCTTCATTTGAAGGGGTCTTCTGCTAAGAATCGAAGAGTAGGTTTTTGGAGCATAAATAGCCTTCTTTGCAACGAAAGAGTAGATCTTTGAAGTCTTCAACAATATTCAACATTCATCCATAAAACATTCATCAATCATCATTTCATCAATTGGGGGATTTTGAAGATGTAGGAGAACAATAGGAGATTACCAACTGAAGATTGGCTTGTACCTCTCCCTTGAGGTTGACTTTAGATACAGGTTCGGATCCGAGTGTCGCTGGAAGTTGCAGGACCAAAGGAGCACACAAAGATAGTTTTTGAGTGCATATTTCATCGAAAACCCTAAGGATAGGAGCGTGGCGCCCTATTCCTACCTAGGACAGAGGCGTGGCACCTTGGTCCTGCCCTCTATCAGCAAGATTTGGCAGAATATTGTCTTGTAGGCTTCAAAACCTATCCTGTCAGTTGCAGCTCCAGACTTGCAAAATCAGGACAGTGGCATGGCACCCTGGTCCTAGAAATTTCTGCTCAAATTTCAGACATAGGTGCACCTTTGATTTTGCCTCCTAATCTATACTTTTCAGTAGTATATCAGTTATCCTTTGATCCACATTTCCAAATTAGGGTTTGCTTGCTTACTTGCATCCTAGGTTAGATTGCATTTTTGAATCATTCATCTCTATCATTTACAACAAAGGAATAGAAAACCTAAGAGGTGATCCTTGACTCTCTCTTCTACACAGGAAGTAGCCCAAAGTGTGCCACCTTCCTAGGCTCTTTCGTATTTCGTAAGTGTGTATGAGAGTGGGATTAGGGTTTCCATAGTCTCACTTTTTCCCCTACACATCTTTGGTGAACCCGACGTGAATCCAATTGCATTGTTAAATCTAGATTTGGTATCTTTTCATTTTGCTTTATAAACATAAAATTCAAAAAAAAAAAAGAAAAAATTCAAGAAAGAAAAAGTGATTTCCCTTTATTTGCTTGCATTGTGTGTTCAAATTTCATTTCAATTCTCATTTCAAAATGTCAGATTTTTAATTGCAATATGTTCATGCTTTTGATGATGTATGCAATTATGTGGATTACGAGTTTAGTAAGGATGAATTAGATGAAGCTCTAGAAGAATTTTTGAACCCTAAGCCTTCTAAACCTTTGTTTTCTAGAAACTAATCAACCTCGTTACTATGCCATTTCATGGTGATAAGAAAGATAAGTTGGATGATTCCTCTCATGGGTACATTCCTATCAACTCATCTGCTAAATCTAGCAACATGGTTGACCTTCACAATTCCCTTTATGAGATTATGTCTCCTTATGAGTCCAAAGATAAGCCTTTTAGTCACCATGATCATGCTTTATTGGATGATTCCCTTGATGAATTTATGTCTTTCCTAAACCTTCAAATAAGAATAATGAATCTAAAAGGTTAATAAATATGATCAATGTGAATGAACATAGAAAACCTCTTTTTGTAGTCTAAGGTGCTTGTCCTTCTCTGACTTCACCTCTTCCTAATCAACCTCTTTTCATGGTTCAAGGTGGATATAGTCATGATTCCTTTAGTACTCCAAACAAACCCATCATTATGGTTCAAGGAAGGAATCCCACTGAGAGTCCTTATAGCTATGCTAAACAACTAACTATGGAGAGTTATAATGCAGTTGCCCATACCTATAATACGAGAAACATTAGGCAACCTAATTCTCCTTTGGTTATTCCAACTTCTCTTCCTGATCCTCAACATATTCTTCCTCAAGCGCCTCACATTTCACAAACTCTTGGTAAGGACTATGACCTAATTGAACAACTTAAAGCTACTCCTGCCAAGATATCCCTCTGGGATTTGATTCAAACTTCTTCAACTCGTCATGGAATGCTACAAGATGCATTGAAAATATTAAATGTAACACCTACAAGAACATCTAATAATATGGCTTCCTTTATTTAATTCTATCACAACACCTAAGGCTCAGATTGTATTTACACAAGATGAGCTACCTTCTAGTGAAATTCAACAACAATATGATCCTTTAATGATTGTGGTTATTATAAATGATAGTGCAATAAAGCGAACACTAGTGGACATTGGTTCTGGCCTTAATGTTTGTAGCATCAACTTGTTGCATAAGATCAATGTTGATACATCTCCTATTAAGCCCGATTATCTTACTATCCGAGGCTTTGACAATGTTGCTAAATATTCATTAGGTATTATTACCTTGCCTATTAAAGTAGGTCCTATTACTCTACCCACACCTATCCATGTCATTCCTGGAGAATTGATGTATAACTTGTTTCTAGGGTGACCTTAGATTCATAGCATGCAAGCTGTCCCCTCTATATTGCATAGGCAAATTAAATTCATTTACAATAATAAAACATATACCTTGTTAGGTGAAACAAGTCTCCAGGATTGTCTACAAACATCAAGTTCTAAATCCTCTTCAATTGGTTCTTCCCCAATTGTCTTAGATAATTCCTCTAAAGATTCTACTCCTACTAATGTGACCACTTCATCAAACTTATCCCCTACATACGAATTGATTCCCAATACTTCCTCAAGTGAACCTAAGATTCTTGAGAGAGAATCTTCTTAGCCTGATTCTAATACTGAGAACACCTTTTCTCCTGAGAAGGTTCTTGCAGAAGATGATTGGGGATCCCTTGATTTCAATCCTACTTTCATAGGGGAATACAAAATTCCCCTAGAGAACCTAAGGTGCAATCTGCTTTGTCTGAGCCATTGAGTAATAACTTTATGGCAGCTTCCCAAACTTCATCTCCCATTTCTGACCCGGAGGACTTTGACCCTTCACTTTATAAAAATCCTCCTTCTTCCATAGAAATGGCTAATCTTTATGGTACTGGTTTTCACATCCTAGCTAGATGCGGATATAATGGTAATGGATGTGGTGCTCAAGAACAGGGGATGAAGGTTCCCTTGGAAAACAACTTCTGCGATATGACATTTGGGCTTGGTTATGATCCTTTTAAGAGTACTAAAGCCTCTAAGAGATCATTTATTAGTGTTAATGTCATTTCCGCTTCTCTTTCAATAAAATATCCAGAGTATATTGACTGTGACTCTTCTAGTGTCCTCGCTTTGGATGTTTTTCCTAATAATGATTCCTTAGCTGAATTATTAGGAGCTTATGACAACCTTCCTCATTATCACCATAACCATGGCTTTCCCTATTGTCTAAATGTGGAAGCTTACTTTGGGAAAGAAAGAAATAATGATGAGATAGTTAAAAAATTTCCCCAATTAAAAGACACTCCTCAACAAAGAAATCTTTTAATAAGTGACACTATTGATATCAAGATAGATCCTTATGTTGAAGATAAAATCATTAAGATAGGGAAATGCCTTGACGAAGAAGAGAAAAAACAATATTCTGAGTTATTACTTGAATTTCCTGAAATCTTTGCTTGGATATACTCTGACTTGACATAGATCCTAAGATTGTCACTCATAATATTGTCCTAATTCTTGATGCTAAACCTGTGAAGCAAAAGGTTCAAAAGATTCACCCTAAAGTGGCATTAGTTGTTAAAGTTGAGATTGAAAAGTTGTTGGATGGTGGATTCATCCATCCTATCGATTATTCCCCATGGATTTCAAACATTGTGGCTATGGCTAAGTCTGATAATAAGATTAGGATGTGTACGGACTTCCATGATCTAAATAAGGCCTCGTTTAAAGATGATTTTCCCCTCCCGAATATCGATATGATAGTGGATTTTGTAGCAAGTCATGCCTTATCACCATTCATGGATGGTTTCTCAGGATATAATCAAATCTTCATTAATCCTCAAGATCAATACAAAACTTTTTTCACCACCCCTTGGGGCACGTTTTGTTGGGTTATGATGCCTTTTGGATTGAAAAATGCAGGTGCAACCTATCAGTGTGCTATGAATCTCATCTTCCATGACTATATGCATAAGACTTTAGAAGATTACATTGATGATATCTTAGCTAAATCTGTTCTTCGTATAGATCATGTTAATATCCTTCACCAAATCTTTGAGAGAATTCATAAGTATAACATGTACTTAAATCCTCGAAAGTGTGTGTTTGGTGTGGATAGTGGGAAACTATTAGGGTTCATAGTTTCACATCATGGCATTGAGGTGGATACAAAGAAAATAGATGCTATTGTTAGCATGCCACCTCCTAAGAATGTCTCCCAACTAAAAAGTTTGTAGGGAAAGATCCAAGCTATTCATAGGTTTGTTTCTCAACTTGCGGATCGTACCTTTCCTTTTACTTAATTACTTAAAAAGAATACCATTTTCCAATGGAATGAGGATTGTCGTCAAGCATTTGAAGACCTAAAAGCCTATTTGGCCAATGCTCCTATTCTTCGACCTGCTGATCCTACTAAGCCTTTCCTGCTATACACAACTGCTTCCCTTCATGGTCTTGCAGCCTTGTTGGCACAATGTGATAAGGATGGTAGATAATTTCTGGCTTATTATATAAGTTGTACTCTACTTGATTACGAAGTCCGATATTCTGCAATAGAAAGGCAGTGCCTTGCTTTGGTCTTTGCAACCCAAAAGTTAAAGCATTTACTTTTGAATGCTGAAGTCCATGTTATTATTAAATTTGATCCCCTCAAGCATCTTTTCTCTAAAAATAACCTTTCCGGATGCTTAGCTAAGTGGGTTATGATGTTGACCAAGTTTGACCTTAAGTTTGTCTCACAGAAGGCAATAAAGGGTCAAGCATTGACTAACCACTTAGTTGAGGCTCCTTCACCTTTCTCCCTACCTAATCTAGAGTCCTTTCCCAATTAATACATTTTCTCTATTAAGATTGATGAGACTTGGGAATTATACTTTGATGGCTCTAGGTGTCGTACAAGATCGGGGGCAGGGGTGGTCTTAATTTCTCCTAAAAAGAAGCCTATCCCTTTATCATATCATCTCAATTTCTTATGTTCCAACAATATTGTTGAATATGAGGCTCTTATAGCTGGAATTAAAGCAACCTTAACATTAAATATTAAACATGAACATATCTATGGAGATTCTCAACTAATCATAAGACAAGTGACAGGAGTTTATCAAGCTAAGCAAGACAAAATATCACAATATAGAGATCTAGTTATATCCTTGTTACATAAATTTGATTCTTATACCATGGAGCCTGTTCCTCGAAAAGATAATCAACATGTTTATGCAATGGCATGTGTAGCCTCTCTTGTATCTTTAGAGGATCCCTTGGTAGATCTTAAATTCACTATTCACAACCTCACTACCCTAGCTATTGCGGATAATCCTAGTGATGTGGCATATTGTTGCATTATAGATTCTGATGAATGGAACTCGCATATCGTGAGATATTTGATTGATGGTACCTTTCGCAAATCTTTGAACAAGAATACTAGGGCTAGGATTCACAAGTTGGCCGCTAGATACATTATCCTTTCTAATGTTCTTTATAAGAGGGGTTATAATGGTCTTGTCATCCATTGTCTCAACAAAGCCGAAATCCCTATTGCCCTTGAGGAAGCACATTCAGGTGCTTGTGGGGGGCATTTTGGGGGTAGATCCTTAGTTTAGAGGTTGCTCCGAGTGGGATATTATTGGCAGACCATGGAAAAGGATTCCTTCGTGTTTGTTAAGAAATGTCATCAGTGTTAGCAACATAGCAATTTGATCCATGCCCCTACCCAAGAACTTTGATCTCAAGTAGCATATTGGCCCTTTTCTACATGGGGTTTGGATCTTATTGGTAAAATATATCCTGTTTCATCTCAAGGACATACCTTCATCATAAATGCAACTGATTACTTTACAAAGTGGGTGGAAGTTGTTCCTCTTCGATCCACTACCGCTGAAGTAATTTGTCAATTCATTTTGGAAAACATTATTTTTCTGATTTGGGATACCTTTTGCCTTAGTTTCGGATAATGGAACATAATTTAAAAATAATGATGTGAAGAAGTTCCTCGAGAAATATCATATTCAATAAATTTTCTACACCCTACTATCCTCAATCAAATGGTCAAGTTGAGTCTTCGAATAGGATAATTGAACAGATTCTTCGAAAGACGGTGAACAAGCATGATAAGGATTGGCATACTCAATTAACCTATGCTCTTTGGGCTTATTAGACAAGTGTACGTGTTGCTATGGGTTTTACTCCTTATAATCTTGTTTATGGTGCTGATGCCATTATGCCTTTGGAGTTAGAAATTCCTTCTTTGAAAGTTTCTCTTAGGGGTATAGTGGATGATGATTGTTATAGAGAACAAATACTTCAACAACTTGAAATGCTTGATGAACAACTTATAAATGCTCTCGAGCATATTCAAGTATATCATAAAACTTTGTAAAGGAGCTACAATGATAAAGTTATTCAATGTTCCTTCTCGGTAGGTGATCTAGTGCTTTATGAGAATCAACGTAATGTGAATGCTTTACCTGAGGAGAAAGGAAAATTCAGCTCTAATTGGCTTGGACCATACATCGTTGTCAAGGTCTATGGGTCAGGTGCTTACAAGATAGAAGATATGGAAGGTACACCTCTTAAGAAACCTATAAATGTTGTGCACCTTCGTAGATACTATGCCTAGTTCTTCTCTCTCTCTTTCTCTCTGTCTTTATCTTTTCAGTCTTTGCCTCTCTCTGTCTCTTTTCTTTTTTCAAAATTGGATAATATGTTATCATATCTTCATTAAAGTAGGTAGGATTAAATGATGTTATATTGTTTAGTCTACATTATTTCATTCTTGACAAGCATGTTCCTTTACTCTGTTGTTTGTCTGGGATTCATTTATGTAAATTATAATAGATTTACATTTTATATGTGCTAGCATATTATACAATTTCTTATGTGTTAAGTAGGATTATATCATGTTGTGTTTAATTAGAGTTAATTAAATCACATTAGTCATATAGTCCTTAATCTTAACACATTTTTCTTCTACATCATCAAAGTAGCATTTAATTAAATACTTAGTTATTTAATTAAATCACACATGTATCAATTTAATCATGAACCATTAAGAAATCGATCACATGGAAATTAAATTAGACATACATGTTCATAACCAAATGTGTTACTTTTAATCTAAAGCAATGCATACATTGTTTAAGTATTAAATAACATGTTTGAGATATAACATGAGCATAAATCAATACATATCCATGAGTATCATAACATATACATCAACAAAAATTTCTCATGACATGGTAAGGTCATCTCCTATCCTCGAGACTAGTAGATGGAGGATGCTGGCTAGATTTTCCCTCCTAATATGGCCATGGAGGTGGGCCCATGGGTGTGTATCACGATATGGACTGCGAGTGACTTTGCAAGGAGTTCTTGCGATCCCTTTCGATCATAATCCCACGATATGTGGCTGCCTCTATCTGCGACGCTGCTAGATCGTGCTCTATCCATAGTAATCTCTCTCACAGGACCTCCATCTCCATCTAAATAGGGGTGAATAGATCCTCATGGTGTCCTACACTCCTCTATGATCTATGCGCTATCTGCGAGGAAGTGGGAATATGTGCAGTCATGATGAGGTCTGTCACTGCATTGTAAATGAGAGAGCGCCAGTCTTGGACAATAGCTAAAGGAAAAGGGGAGAGATTTTCATCAATAACATTTTATATCATCAAATCTAAACTAATAAGATACATAAATTAAACACCTTACTTGGATCTCCCTCTCGCCAGTAGGGATCGTGGAAAGAGATCGCCTGAGACTGGGACTTGCTAGGCTCACCGCGCTCATACTGTCTTTGTACAGTGGGCATGGGCCGATGGGGACTAGAATCAGGACCTCTTATAGAGTCCTTCTTTGCCTGCGATGGGATGGTCAAGGGATCTAGTGCTATGGTGTCATCCCCGGAGTGATGAGGAACTACATCTGATTCATCCTCCTCCTCCTCCTCCTACCCATCCTCTTTATCATCCTCCCCATCCTCCTCCTCATCTTCTCCATCCTGATCTCCCTCTCCAGTATCAGGATCATCTCCATCTCTACCTACCTCCTTCTCTCCTGCATCATCAACCTGATCATCTGAGCCCTCCTCAGATGTATCAAGTCTTTCTCCTTCGCCCATCTGTCTCCATGGTCCAGTGTTCCCTCTAGGGAAGTCTACTGGGAAGATGGCTCCAGGATATATCCTCCCCCACCATGTGATGAACTGTCGGTGTGAGCCCACATCATCTCTATAGTCTATCGTAATGTCTCGATCTGACCCGTCTGAATCTGTGATGTCGATCTCATCACTAGTGGGCATAGGAATGGATCCGGGCCTCAATATCATGCGAGAATAACAGATGTACATAGGCACATCAGTAGGAACACACTACTCAAACCCAAACTGCCACTGGACTCGATTGAAGTAGAAGGTGATGACTATGTGGATGTACCGTCCCTCTAGTAGACAGTTCCTCTACATGCAAAACATTTGCCTATGTATCCCTGCCCACATGTATATCCTAAGGTAGGGTCTCCATATGACTTTGCCTATTGTCAATCTGTCTAAGCTCAATCTCCAATGCAGGAGATCGCCAAATCACCTCTCAAGGATAAGTGGATAAGAAAATACCCTAGGCTGCTTTAGGACTAAGTCTATAGGGACTCCAACGGGCTTAGTACATGTAATGTGCTAAAAAATCCGCACATGTAGTAGTGTGCATGTCATTAGGCTGCATGCCTATCCAAATACATACTCCCCAAGGTCATGATAAAGATGTGCAAGCATGCTCTAACCCCAAGAGTATACCCTCCTGTGTCTCTCCATCACTTAGATAGTGTACATGAGGCCTCCGTGCATGTGTGTGCTGCACCCATTAGGGCACATGACCAATGCGATGGTAGCAATCATGAGTCGCCTCAGTAATGGAACCTCATCAGTTGGGTGTAGGAGCCAGATGACCATGATACGACCCCTCCTCACTGAGAATCACTCTCCCCACAACATATACTTTCTCTCTCCTATAATCCTCCCCAGTGTGGTTGGATTGATATCTCACAATATCCCCCTTGATGGGAAGATGCAAGATGCGATATACATCCTTGAGGGTAATTGTCATTCCCCCACAGGCAACAAGAATGTCGAGGTGTCTGCATTCCACCTCTCCATCAATGCCATAAGCATCACCAAATGGAATCTAATGGCTGACATAGTCATCGCATACCACAAGTGAATTGTGCGTAGCAAATCCCTCTCCCCTGATGTCAACCTTGGGATGTGCTCCTGAAGGCTTCAGAAGGTGAGCCCGATAGTACTCACGGATGTACGACAATGTCTGCAAAAAATGAAATTTTTTATCATCAATAATTGATCATCATCATCAGCTAATCAAAATATTCATTTTATCTATTTCAACATTCAATTGCTTGATCCCATGTTGCCTTGGACAGGGACCAGGGCACCCTGAGTGGACCATGACACCCTAGAGGGACCAAGGTGCCCTAGGAGGACCAGGGTGCCCTACTAGGACCAGGGCGCCCTAGGAGGACTAGGGCACCCCCTTGGGACCAAGGCGCCCTAGGGGGACCAGGGCACCTTAGGACCCCAAGGTGTCTAAACAGGGGGCACAGACCCGGTTTTGGCGGTGACATCACAATCTTGAAATCACTAAAAGCATGAAAAAAGTCAAAAGGGAGTCAATGGAAGGTCAACTCACCTCATCGAGTGTTTGACCGACGAGTACAAACTGGCACATGATCTCCATCCATGTAGGTCTCTTAGGTCGGCGTCGAGGCATTCTGTCTAATAGGTGGGCTCCTCTACAATCAATAGTGCGAAAAAGTCAAAAAGTGAAAAATGAAGGTGTCACTTTCATATTTATAGGTTATTCACTTTCTCGTTTTATGATTTTAAGTTAAAAACCCTAATTTTTGCACTTTTCCTTCAGTCTCTCATATCTTGAGCTAGGGAGTTCCAATTCTAGCACCGTGCGTGGCGTTGGAATCATGAGTTTTCCCTCTCACTCTATATTAGTTCCATAACATGCTTGGATGAGAAATAAAGCCTTATTATGAACTTTCTTCATCAATATCTTTATGACAATTCACTGTGGTAAACATGATACCCTGTTTCATCTCACTAATTAGCAAGCCGAAACAGAGGGGCATGTAGCTACCCACAAATTTCATCACTTCCTTTAGTAAGCATTAGGTGATTTTGTGATCTAACATGTGGTTTTGTAGGGTGCGGTTCCTAACTGTGTACTGCAGATACCACTGGGGGCTTCGTCCGACAACTTATGGATATATCCTTTTTCAAATAATGTTTACTTTTCTATACTTTAGCTTGCATATGCACGTAGTGTCATATGACCGCTAAAGTGGGGGCTAAATGTAGTGTTGTAAATTATACACCTTTTCTAGGGTGGTATAATTTCACACTTAGGTTAGCACCCGCCTTAGTGTGTCTTGCATCTTGCATTTCTAATTTCCCTTTAAGCATTTAATTAATTAATTTAATTAAATCTAAAGTCATGTTTCATCAATTTACATGTTATAAAGTTGGGCCCTTTACCCTAAGCGTGCCCATTTCCATTTTATTCCTCCAATAAATCATTTAATCATAAACCCTAATTATGTCTTATTTAGACCTTTAAGGCCCACACATATCAAAACATCTTGAAATCAACTGTAACTTTGGGATTCACTCTAATATTATCATATCTAACGGCCTCCAAAATTTGGTGAAAATTTGGTCGGACCGTGGTGGGAATGCACATGATCCTCGACGTTTTCCCCAAAAGTTTGGGAGCATAATCCTATGATATAATAATACTTAACCCCAAAATATTGGTGGGAAATTCAAATGTTAGATCGGCCTAAACATGAAATTAAGATCTGGGGTTTCATACTTAAGAGCTCTCTTTCTTCATTTGAAGGGGTCTTCTGCTAAGAATCTAAGAGCAGGTTTTTGGAGCATAAAGACCCTTCTTTGCAGTGAGAGAGTAGATCTTTGAAGTCTTCAACAATATTCAATATTCATCCATCAAACATTCATCAATCATCATTTCATCAATTGGGGGATTTTGAAGATGTAGGAGAACAATAGGAGATTACCAACTGAAGATTGGCTTATACCTCTCCCTTGGGGTTGGCTTTAGATACAGGTTCGGATCTAAGTCTCATTGAAAGTTGCGGGACTGGAGGAGCACACAAAGACAATTTTTGGGTGAATATTTCATCAAAAACAATAAGGATAGGGGCGTGGCACCTTGGTCTCGCCTAGGACAGTGGCGTGGTGCATTGGTCCTGCCCTCAATCAGTAGGATTTGGCAGAACAATGTCTTGCAGGCTTCAAAACCTATCCTGTCAGTTGCAGCTCTATACTTGCAGAATTAGGACAATGGCATAGCACCTTGGTCTCAGACATTTCTGCTCAGATTTCAGACACAAGTGCACCTCTAATTTTGTCTCCTAATTTGTACCTTTTAGAAGTATATCAGTTATCCTTTTATCTGTATTTCCAGATTAGGGTTTGGTTGCTTACTTGCATCCTAGGTTAGATTGCATTTTTGAATCATTCATCTTTATCATTTACAACAAGGGAATAGAAAACCTAAGAGGCGATCCTTAGCTCTCTCTTCCACACAAGAAGTAGCCCGGAGTGTGTCACCTCCCTAGGCTCTTTCCTATTCTGTGAGTGTGTATGAGAGTGGGATTAGGGTTTCCATACTCAGTCTCACTTTTTACCTTACACATTATCATGCCATAGTTTTTGTTTGGAATCAAATTTGAAACCCGATACATATTGCAATATGCATCGGGTTACAAATCTGATTTCATGATTGTTGAACCGTGAACCTTTGAACCACTAGAAAGGTTCAAGATTCAAGTTCAATGAACTATTACCACCAAGACCTTTAGCGCCTTTAAAAAAAACAAAAGCCATTATACCACATATTGCACTTGAACTTGAACCTTGAACTGCTAGAAAGGTTCAAGTGACAGGTTCAGTTCAAGAAAAATTGCAGAGAGAAAAATTTGAAGAACGCGAAAAGACATAATACAAGTGCGGACTAACATCATCTTTGATTGGGGACTGGGACTGTAAAGGATCAAGACATGAACTTAGAATCTCTGGTTCCGCAAACAAGTCTATGAAAAGAAAGGATCGAAACACAACAAAACAAAACCAACGACTAACTACACACAACAAAATTTTATATACAAGACCTACAAAGGACTCCTGTTTACAATTGATATAATTTCAAATCCCATCCATTATAAGATAGGGGAAGAATAGTACCCTCCTAATATGCAAGTATGAATGAATTTGGCCCTTTTACCTCATCAATCAAGAATGGTCCTCTCCAGAGCAATTCGAACTTTGTATGTGCTCCTTTTGATTCCCTTCTTCTGTCCTAGAGCAATACCTGATCACCTAGCATGAATTTCCACAGCCTAGCTCGCTTGTCAAATATCTTCTTCACCCTGATCTGATGCTCTGTTATCTAGTCTACTAACTTGTCTCTTTCCTCATCAATCCTCATCAAATGCATAATCCATTTTTGCAGAGAATCTTGAAAATAACCATCCTCAATGATAGTCTGTAACTTAGTAGCTGCAAGTTCCAGAGGAAGTGCTACTTGAGCTCCTACACCATAAACCAATTCAAATGGTGACATCCCAATAGCTCTTTTTGGTGATGTACGATCAACCCAAAGAGCTTCATACAATTTTTTATGCCAATCTTTGAAATTTTTGCTCACTAATTTCTTCATAATATTTATAAGATTTTTATTGTTGGATTTTGCCTGACCGTTTCCCTGAGGATAATAATTTGAAGAGTGAGCGAGGGATATCCCATGATCATAGCAAAATAATGAAATCTCAACAGAATAGAAATTAGTGGCATTATCTACCACAATTTTTAGTGGAACTCCAAATCGAACCAAGATATTTTCTTTGAGAAAGTTACGAACAACCTCCGAAGACGTTTTCCGTACCGGAATGGCTTCAATCCATTTAGTAAAATAGTTTGTAGCTGTTAGTATATGTGTATGCCCTACACTTGAAGTAGGCATCAAAGGACCTATAAAATCCAAACCCCATTATTTGAAGGGTTCATCCACAATCATGGGTCGGAGCGGTAATGTTGCAAGCTGCGGCTTACTAGTGAACAAATTACATTTCTCACACTTGGCCACCCATGCATACACATCTTTGAACATTCGTGGCCAATAATAGCAATTTCTCAAAATTTTGTAAGCAGTTACTGTTGATGAAAAATTGCTGCCACAGGCTTCATCATGGAAGGTTTTCAATAGTGACTCTTGGAGCGATTTATCTACACAGCGTAAGAAAGTTCCATCTAATCCCCTTTTATATAATACATCATTAAAAATGACGTATTTGACAACCTTTAATCTCAAGTTCCACTTTTCTTTTGAAGAAAGATGTATTGGGCAACCTCCATAGGTCAAATAGTAAGAAATATCTGGAAACTAGGAAACCTGAAGCCTGACAAACAAGACTAAAGACAATTCCTCAGTCATTTCTTCCTTACTTTCAACAATTAATTCGCACAGACCCTATCCTCTCACCAATTTTGTGGGCTTACTATCCAAATTGAACTCTTGAATCTTTGACACCCATGAAGCTCTTTTATTCATTCCTATATCCTGTTGTGTCAATATGCTCTTGACTGTAGAATAAGGCACATAACAATTGCATGAGAATAAAGAATATAGTACCTGAACTGTTTTACTACTTTCACAACTGCATATGCTTGTTTTTCCATCAGTGAATATTTCAATTCATGATTTTTCAACGTTACACTCATGAAAGATATTGGGACTTGTTCATTATCCTCATTCTTCTGTAATAGAATTCCTGACATAGTATGATCCGAGGCATAACAATAGATAACAAAATCCTTCTTAAAATCAGGATTAACCAGAACAGGTGCATGACCAATAGCATTCTTTATTGACTAAAACACTTTCTTCCCTTCCTCATTCCATTTAAAGGCTTGTTTTTCATTCATCAAATTTACAATATACCTGGTAGTCTCTGCAAATCCAGGATGAATCTCCTCAAAAAATTTACTTGTCCAAAGAAGGATCTAATTGCATTTCTATTTGATGGTAGACCTAGTTGTTGAATTGCCTTTACCCTTTCAGGATCTATTCTTACTTCTTCTTTAGAAACAATATGGCCAAGAAATTTACCCTCTGTCACCCCAAACACTGACTTTTTTGGGTTTAGGGACACCCCATGCTCACAACACCTCTGTAGCACTTATCTTAAATCCCTCACGTAATGTTTTCTTCTCTTTGAGAAAACAGTTAAATCATCAAGATACACAACAATTATCTTATCCTTCAAATGACCAAAGGATAAATCCATAGCTCGCTGAAATGTCACCCCTGCATTGACTAAACCAAATGGCATTCTGTTATAAGCAAAGGTACCCCAGGGAGTAATAAAGGCAGTCTTATGTTGATCACTTTCTAGAACACCAATCTGATTATAACCCAAAAATCCATCAAGCATGATCATTTCAGAACCTGAAACTGTTTGCAAAATATGGTCCATAGCTAGTAATGGATAGTTATCTTTTAGGCTGGCTTGATTCAGATTTCTAAAATCTACACAAATCCTTATTTCTCCATTTTTCTTCCTAACAAGAACAATGTTGGCTATCCTTGTAGAATGATGGATGGGGTATATAATCCTAGCCTTTAACATTTTATCTACCTCCTGAAATATGGCCTCAGCTACTTTAGGATTGAAGCTTCTAAGCTTTTGTTGAAAAGGACTTGCTCCAGGTTTCAGGGGAATTTGATGCTAAAATTTTCCATCTTTGAAATTCTTTAGATCATCATAACACCAAGTGAATACATCTTTGAACTCCAGTAGGAGATTAATGAATCTCTCTTTTTCTGCGGGCATACAACATTTTCCCAAATTGATATATTTGGGCTCATCTTCAGTACCAATGCTAATCCTTTCGTAACCTCCAACATCTTGAACTTCAGGAGACTTGTCGCCTTTTTTTTCCTCGTAGGCATCATGACAATCGAATAGATGCTCTAATAAAACCAACCCTTTAGGGATCTTATTCCCTTTTAATTGCATAACTCCATCAGTCAACTCCTTGGCCCGTTCTGGTGAAAACTCCTTACACTCTTAATCTGAACCTTCAAAATATGTAGCAGCAAATGTTTCTACACTTTGCATAAAATTATTAATTTGTTTATCATTTTCAAATACTTGCCAGAATTTAGAGTTATCTGGAACACTAGGCCGATATATTAACTCTACTCGGTAAATATCATCAACAAATTCAGGATGTGGAATCAATAAGGAAGATGACATGACTAATGAATTTACTTTTGAATTCTGTTGTCTAGGAATAGCCTCAATGGAAAATGCATCAAAATCTTCAATTTCATCCTAAACTCTATTTCGATAGTGTTTCAGCCTTTCATCTTTTACACTAAACAACCCTCTGACCCGTTTTACAATCAATTCAGCATCTCCTTTGACCCGCAAAAGTTTTATTCATAGTCTCTTAGCTTCATCTAAACCTAACAACAAAGCCTCATACTCAGTCGTATTGTTGGTGTTCTTGAACTCCAATTTAAAAGAAAAAGGAATATGAATACTAGAAGGTGGAATTAACACTACCCCTGCGCCTAAGCCTGATGCTGCACAACTTCCATCAAACTCCATTAACCACAAACTTTCTTCTCTGTTTGGCTATGATGGACCTCCCACTACCTCATTATCAATAAAAATCATGTAGTTTCTAAATTGACATTCATGATACAAAATTTGGGCCCTTGGATCATCAGATGGTAAAATAGTGAATTTAGACTTTGGTTCAGGCTGCAGAATGACTCACTATTTTCCTATAGGAATTGTGGCTTGAGACCAATCCATTTTTATTTCTCCTCCTAAGTCTCTACAAAATGTATGACTTAGCAACATGCCATAGCTAGCTGGGATGTCAGCTATTAGAATAGTCAACTTGATTCTTTTATTCGGGTGGGCGACAAGAACTACTTGAGCATCCTTAATTTGTCCCAACAAAGAATCTGTTTTGAATCCATAGAGTAACATCTACCAAAATTTTTTGTCAAGGATAAACCTAATGCTTTAGGTACTGCAGAAGGCATTATATTATTAGATGCACCTGAATCTATAATACAATTGTTTAATTTATGACCATTTATAAACAATGATATGTAAAAGGGCTCAAGTTTTGACTCAAGGGCAGACAAAGTATCATTTGTTTGGAGGGCAGTTATTTTAGGTGTCCTTTCATGAGCAAGAGGGTAAGTTGATACATCACTGCGGGAAGACAATGTGGCATTTATTGATTGTTGTGTTCCATTAGCCTGTAACAAATTATTTCCCTTTACAAACTAAACAAGTCTATCCAGTTCTTTAGGATTCAACTTAAGATACTCGATAGGTGTAATTTGAATTTGGGAAGATTTGCAAAATTCTACAATATCAAATGGACTTTCCTTTTCAACAGACCTTAATAATGGGGACTCTTGCAGTTTTTGATCATTGTTATGAAATTTTGAAACAATCTCCTTACCTTTGAAATTCATAACAGAAGATGAAGAGGCGCCCTGGGGTTTTACATTTTGTTGATTTCTTGTGAGCACAACACATGAAGGATCTTCTAAAGTAACCAAAATGTCACCTCCTCTTTCTAAATCTGACTCATACTCTAAGAAGTGGATTTCAGAGTCACCAGGTTTCTTTAAGGATTCTTCTTCACTCCATTCATTTGAGATCTCTTTAGAATCCATCAATTGTGCATAACACACCATCTCTGGATAGGAACTACCATCATGTTCATCAGTGAGATGAAAAACACACATACTCCCCTTAGGTGGTGGTGCCTCAATTGCCAATCTTTGTTGGGTAGGGGGTAGTTGCAAAGATTTGTTTCCAATACCCAAGGATTGATTTTTATTTCTCCTAGGTATGTCTTGATAAGGGGATGAGTATGATGTACTGGCTTTAGGTAATTGTCTTTTAAGAGTTATCACATCATTCATCAGTCTCTGGATCACAGGGTCAAAAGAAGTAGAAGGTTGAGCATTGGGTGTCTGTACTTATCTTTTCCATTTCCCTATAGTGATTAGATCATCTTCCAACTCAATGGCTAGTGTTTTAGCAGCACTTAGGTTTGCAACTATTTGCTTGCGAATCAGGAAACCTATTTCTGAAGGCATGGAATTTATAAAAAAACACTTTAGATTGTCATCCAAGGGTTTTTGATGGACTGGAATTTTATGTACAATCTTATAAATTTTTGCTACAAAGTCCCTCATAGACTCCAAAATCTCTTTCTTTAACTGTGCCAATTGAGCCATAAGAGAGTGTTCATCTTCAACCACTTTGAATCTTGCCTCAAACCTCATTTTCAAATCTTGCCAATTTGTTATCACACTGTTTGGCAGGTGATAGAACCAATCTACTGCTACTCCAGTTAGTGTTTGGACAAACAGTCTCATAGAAACATCCTCATGTTGAACAACTATTATTCCACAAGCCACATTGAACGTATTCAGGTTCTCATCAACAATGATTTTCCCATCACCACTGAATTTTGGCAAGTGATCTCTCACACCTTTGGGTAGAGGATTCATATTTAAACCTAAGTTCAGTGGACCTACTATGGCCCCCCAAGGGTTATTTACTGCCTTTGGAAAGATGATATTGAGCGGAGTTGGGTTAATTATATTTGGTAAAGAAATACCATGCAAGGTCAAAGATTGACAAACTAAGGACACAAGAGGTGATGGGGATGGAGAAGGAGGCCTACTTCTTGCTCATCTTTGAGGTGAAAAATTGGGTTGAAAATTGAGGTTCTGCAACTCTTGAAAAATAGAATAAACTATCACCTCCCTTCTTTGGGACCTAGTATATCTCTTTGACTCTAGTCTTGCAACTAGGCAACTAGTCTTGTGATTCGACTCCCTAACAGAGTCGCGAAAAATCTGTTGGTTAACAAATTTGTTCCTTTCTTCAAATTGTAATGTTTACTTTATTTGAACAATAATATGACTCTTGTATACCCCTTTATGAAAGAAAAAATTAAACCAACAGTTGGATGAATCAATTAAAAATCCATCCTCTGCATTAGAGGGCAGCTCCTCGTAAGATTTGCAATGAATTTTATGCAGAAAACTTTGAAATGAATACACTTTTAAGCAGAAAGAATGAAAATTCTTTAACATTCATCCATCAACACAAAGGAATGCTTCTGACATAAAATAGAAAGAATATTTTGAAGATCAAATAAGAGCCCACAGACTCTAATTTTCACACATGTTCATCACATAAATTCATAAAAAAAGTAAATGCATAGCAGTATGAAGTCTGATCGATTCTCTCTCATGCCTCATAGGACAAGGGGGATCAACACAATTCAATCCACAATGAATTTACTTGTAAATAATGGTAACGATGATTTCAGAAAACATAGGAATAACTGATAACAAAATGATATCATACGCATTAGCTGATTTCTTAAGAAAAATAACTAATCCTTAAACACACAGATTCAAAGACTGCACACCATAACATTTCATTACTAAACCAGTCATTCCAAATTTCAGAAAATTCATAGAAAAATAGATACGACTTGTTCCTGGAAAAACCACAATTTTTCGGACCTTTTTAAAGTATCAAAAACACAGTTATATAGCCACAACCTGGCCAACCATTATAATAGGAAACACAGAAAGCCAACAATTTCTGCCCCGCAAATTCGGTGGAACCAACATTTAAACAAAAATGAAACTGTCTTGCAACTAACAAGTGAACAGGACCTATCGTCTATGGAAAATATTACTAAGAAGTTTTGGTAACTGCTTCTTTCTTCCAATCCGTATGAGTAGCGGAAAAGTACTGAATGGTTGTGTTATGAGGCAATCCCACGTGTGCCGTTCATTGCTTCCAGACCTCTTTTTCCTTGTGAACCCGTGCAGCTTTATCGAAGTGACTATCTAGATGTCCAATGCATAAAAATAGGAATGATTCAATTTTAGGAATGACACTTAAGTCATTCAGAACTAAACCCTTAGCTTCTTTCACATAATTGATTTTGGATTTAAATGATTCCATTATAACATCAATCGTCTCAAGGGTTCTTCCATAATCTTTCAGACATTGGATCCCAATGCACACTAGTTCATTTCTCATGGAGATAACTAAATCTACAAGTTGATTTACCAACTTCGCGAATTCCTCATAAGCTTGTTTCATCAAAGAATTTCTCCATTCAATGCTCCTCTAACAAACATATAAAATGCTATCATCCAAGCCTACCACAGGTTTTTCAGCAAGAAACTTCATTACCCCATAACTCTGCACTTCTCGCATCTGTGCAACTTTTGATGCCCATTTAGCGTCCTCATTTTTCCAATTGATGATTTCGACCTCCAACTCCTTCATCACTTGTATTGCCCCATCATATACTCTGCTTAAATTAACAAAGTATTTGGCACCAGACTTCAGAATTCTTTCTAACCACTCTATCACAGTTTCTGGTATCAACCTGCATTTTTGTATTTGTTCCAGAGACTCCTGATTTGCAGGGGACTTAGGATTAAAAGACATTGGAATCTGTAACAAAGGTTGAGGGTTCAGATCATTAATTGCCTCAATATACTCTGCCATCCTTCGTACAATTTCTTTCATCCGATCCTTATCTTTCTCATCTTTCCAAGTCCTGGTTATGATCTTCTTTTTTGAAGCCTCAAGATGAAGAACATTTGTAGCTCAAGAAGCAGTTCCAATATTTATCTTTTCAACAAAAAAAGTCCAGAGTTGTAGGGTTTTATGTCTTTTCATATGTCAACGGATGTGCTATCTCTGCGATCCAGTTCCCACTATCTGCATCGAAATCAATTTTTGACATAGTTTTTGACTTCTTTGCTTTAGGATTTTTTCCCATGCATTTACTCACCATGTCCTCTACTGGAATTGAGGCTGGAACAATGTTTCTCTTCTTGTTTCTTAACATGTTTTCTAACCATACTAGTCCTGAAGGAACTTGAGACTTATCTGGATTAGTTCCAGTCTCTTTTCCATCCCTTACTATCAATGTAGTAACTGCATTTAAGGCTTCTTGCTCTTGCTGATTACTACCCTCATCAGGTAGGCCTTGTTGTTCTTTATTCAGATCAATTGAGGTGGTATCCATCTCAAGGTAAACTATCACAGTATCAACAGGCGAGGATCATCTTTTGCCCCTTGCTTTGGAGCCGATGATTCTGACAAAAGTTGACTCCTCTTTGATTTGCACTGTCTTTTCTCTCTATCCTCCTTTTCCCTATTTCTATGAATAACCTGCAACACAAGATGGAACAAGTGAATTAGATAACAGAACCTCAGTGGGTGAGGTTGAATCTCTCCTTGAGCTTCTCCTTTGTCTTCGCTCTTTAAGTCACTTTTCTGATCTTTGAATGACCAAGAATGTCTTGGTTTGAATATGTTCTTCCTCATCTTTTTTCAGCCAATCTCTAGTATTACTCCTTGCTTCCTATCATCAACAAATTGGGAATCAAGAAAATCATTCTCATCATCAACAATATTTGCAGTGCTTATCTTTAGACCATAATCCCTAATTTGTTGCACTGTGAGTCTTAAGTGAGCTCTTCTTCGGACTTCATACTCATCCACACAATCGGCCCAAAAGTCTTCTAGATTGGGTACATGTTGAAAATTCTCCCTGAATTTAAAGTGGGTCATTGCAAATCCTTTAATATCGAACTCAGTGTAGGGAAAATACAACTGAAAATTGAACCTTTTGAACTCTAATTCTAAATTCAAAGCATCTAAAACACTGTTACAAGTGTAATATGTCAGTTCAATGGGAAAAGAAACCCCTGTTTGGTGTTCTTCCCCATATTTCTTATCTATATGAGCAAGTTGCCTACACACTTCAATTAACACTTGCTTGTCAAAAACATATCTCGGCAATTTGTAGGGTTCACCTTCAAAACCACAAACCCTCAAATAAGTGAACCAGGAGAACTAAATATAGAAGCTGCCATATATGTTTATAAATTGCATGGCTTCCTTAGTTAATCTCTTATGAATATCTCCTTTTAACTCAAACACTAACCTGCCAAGAAAAATATTATGAACCTTGTAATAATTTTCAGTGACCTTGTGTTGTTGCAAATGCGAGTAATATTCATATATCCTCATGTCATTCTACCAAGTTTCATGATACAAACCTACCCATTGACGGGTGCAGGCTAAATAGTATATGAGGTAAGAGGACATATGGAAATTTTGGTTACCAAAACAACTTAAACCTTCATGCATTCTTTCCGCAATTAACTCTGCCCAATCTATGTATCTCTTTTCGCCAAAAATGACCTGAATAAAGAAATACATCCAATCCTCCCAATAAAAGGCTATTTGATTTCCCCACATTCTATGTAGTAAGATGACTATATCCCTTACTTCCTAAATCAGATGCTCTCGGGTTAATGGGCTTGGCAGTCTACAACCCCCCTTTTGAAATTGCAGTAACCAATTTCTAGCAATGACACTCCTATAACATGACTTCTTCTTAGAGAAAAGTCCTTGCGACTTACATACCGTCCAGTCCTCATATTGCTCCTTCTTTGGTATTTTCATTATGGCAATAACAACTTCCCGACTAATTGTAAGCAAAACCTTACCCTTTTCATCCCTTATACACCTCTCAGTAGGATCATATCTGCTCATACATTCTAAAAGTACTTTTGGACATGATACATCTGGAGGAAATGCTGTAGCTTCTACCAACCCACTATCTAAAATTTTCTGCATCAAAGGGGAACTAGAAGAATTCCATGCTCTTTCATGGAATTTGTCTAAGTCTACTAATGATAGAAAAGTATCCCCTATGTCAGGCAAGGAGAAAACTAACCAAGACTTCTAGTCTATTTGAGGTACTTTCGGTCTCATTTTAGCTTTACAACCAAAAAATGCATAGTAGGAAGAATTGACTGAACTGACTGAAGTATCAAATAAAACTTTCAATTTATGAAAACCAACAGGAAAAGAGGAATAACTTGAGCTCACCTTAGATGCAGAACTGAGAATTCATAGAGTCGGGAGCAAGAAATACTGTCTGCACTAATCTTCTACTTACCAAATTGGGAAAATGATAAAGGCAAGTAACTTGTTTTAAATAAATAGATCTTAGGGACTGGCCTAAAATATCGGTCACATGATTCGTCATGATTTGAAACTGCATACTCATCTGTCCCAAATCATGTTGAAAAGATTAAATTATGACAGTTTATTAATAACAAGTCTTTTCTCCTTCATATCCTTGGAATGATTATTCCCCGGTACAGACTTTCATCACAATTCATTTTCTTGAGGTTCATCTTCTAAATCCAGAATATTCCCTACATGCTGACA
This sequence comes from Cryptomeria japonica, assembly GCF_030272615.1. Lineage (NCBI taxonomy): Eukaryota > Viridiplantae > Streptophyta > Pinopsida > Cupressales > Cupressaceae > Cryptomeria > Cryptomeria japonica. Next base: position 446,005,871 of record NC_081414.1, on the reverse strand, counting down.
CTTGTTCACTTTATCTTCAAAACCATTGATCCTCGAACCTTGAACTTTGAACCCTTCAAAAAGTAGTTCAAAGGTTAAAGTTCAAAATAACATTAGAGCAAAACATATGAACATGCCTAAGCTTACCCATTATAAAACACGACTTACACCAGACTTGCTTTAACATGTTGAACCGTGAACCTTTGAACCACTAGAAAGGTTCAAGATTCAAGTTCAATGAGCTATTACCACCAAGACCTTTAGTGCGTTATTAAAAACAAAAGCCATTATACCACATACTGCACTTGAACTTGAACCTTGAACTGCTAGAAAGGTTCAAGCTACAGGTTCAGTTCAAGAAAAATTGCAATGAGAAAAATTTGAAGAATGTGAAAAGACATAATACAAGTCCAGACTAACACTTGTAAAGCCACCAATGATGCTATCTATATTGCAAGATTGTTCTTCAGTGAGATTGTTAGAATTCATGGGTTGCCTTTGAGTATTATGTCTGATAGGGACAACAAATTTGTAGGGCATATTTGGAGAACCTTGTGGAAGAGATTAGCTACAAATTTGTCTTTTAGATCAGCCTATCACCCTCAGACCGATGGTCAAACTGAGGTTGTGAATAGGTCATTGGGAAATCTTCTTATATGTTTGACAAAGGAGCATGGAAGTAGTTGGGATGTGGTGATACCTCAGGTAGAGTATGCCTATAATGATTCAAGAAACAAAAGTACAGGTCTGAGTCCTTTTGAAATTGTGTATGGTAGTCATCCACAAGGAGTTTTTGAATTGACAGATGTTCAGGGGTTGGAAAAGAGGAGGGGACATGCTGATGAATTTGCAGAGGCTATGAAAGAGATACACCACCAAGTCAAAGATACCTTACACAAGAATAGTCAAAATATTAAAGCAAGAGTGGATCAAAGAAGGAGATATGTGCAGTATTAAGTGGGTGACATGGTCATGGTTCATCTTAGCAAGGACAAGTTGCCCAAGGGAAGCCATAGCAAGTTAATGATGAGAAGGATTGGACCTTGTAAAATTTTGGATAAATATGGTCCTAATGATTACAAAATTGAACTCCCTAATGATATTTCTATTTCACCTATATTTAATGTTTTTGATCTAACATTGTATAGGATTCCTACTATAGGAGAAAGTGCAAGTGATTTTGTTTAGAAAAGTGAAGAATGGATAAAGTACTTACCACCTAAGGATCCGCCTAAGATGGAGTACATTTTGGATAGAAGGGAAGCCAAGAAGACGAGGAACAAGACTTATTTTGAGCACTTGGCTAAATGGAATGACCTTCCTGACTCAGAAGCTACATGGATGCTGGAAGAAGATATCAAAAAGCAGGGTGGTGATTTGCAGAAGTTGGTCTCTAAGAGGACTTGAGACAAATTTCACCCGGGGAGTATGGTGCAGAAGTACCTACCTATGAAGAAATGAACCAAGAACAAGATGTTATTCTATTAGCTTAGAAGGAATTTAATAAGACCCTATGGGTCCTTTTTCATAATTCAATGTCCTAGGAGTGTGAAAAGTTTGTCCATGTATGGGTCAAATTGTCACCTAGGGTCTTGTAGAGCAAATTGAGTCAATAAGGGTCACAATGGTCTAAGTTGAGGGATCAAGTGGCTAAAGGTTTATTTGAGTCATGTTTTATGTTTTAGAATCAAATGTAATTATTTTGGGGGACTATGATAGTCTGGAGTCTAAGTTGGTTGAGTAATGCGAAAATTGTCATATTGTCAATTTATTGTCATTACAATTTTGCACTTTTTGTAAGTCGTGATTCTCCAATGGTCAGTTCAATTTGAAAAATGGTTGGAGGAGGTTGTGTTCATTTGGGGTGACACCTTTAAGGACCCCAAACACCAAAATATGTAAGTTGGGTTGATTTGGTTGTTTTTGAAAAGGAAATTGAAGCATTAGAACTATTGGAAACTTAGAAAACCGTCTAATTTCTATTGATTGCATACTGAAAGTGGATTAGCAAGAATTCTCATGGCATAGATCCTGAAAATAGATCATTTTACTTTTGTTTTAAATTCGGTGTGAAGTCTTGAAGTCTACCCCATTCTACAAGCGAATCTCTACCGAGTATCCTAAAACCCTCAAAACCCTAGGGTTTGACTGTAATAATGGGTTTTGGCCTATCAATCCTAAGTTGAACACTCTGTCATTATAGGAGATGATAGGCCATTGTATCATATGTCAATTCCAAGATCCATCAAGAGGACACAACAGGGCGAAGAGGATGGAGAACTAACCCTAGGTCTGGCATCTCTATGTGACAAACTGGTTTGATGAGTGTAGTGCGTGAGGATTGAGTGGTAGAGCACTGGAAAGAGGTTTGAATATGGTAGAAGAGAACTTTGGAGGTTGACATAAAATTTCATGGTCACTGATGGTCACCAGTTAGGAGAACCAAACCAGTTTGTGGAAGGCATTCAGTCAAATAGGTCTAATAGCCCTATTAGGTCTGTTAGTGTAGTATTGGTTGGGATATCTGCATGTTGGTCCGGTATCGAAAAACTGAGATATTGTTGAGAAATCCCAAAAGGGTATCTTAAAATATAATTTGTTTGCCTAGATCCTTAGGGTGTCAAAATTTATCACCTGATTCCTTCAAATGGAGGCCTAATTGTACCCGATTTTGTTTGTTGGCAAGTGAGTCAAAATTGGTGTTTCAGTGGGTCTAAACCATGAAATCCTATTTAATTTATGTTAAGGTGTTGTAAGAACACCCCTCCAAGGGTTGTTATATTGAATTGGTCAAGTGGCCCATTCAAACCCCTAAAGCCTAGTAGTAGCCCACTCATGTATGCAAAGGTGTGTGTAGTCACACAAGAATTGAGAGTGTTAGTTGTTTGTAAGTGGACATATTGGAGCCTTTGAGTCTCCCAAGGTATTGTTTAGTGTCATTGAGCCATTTCTTGACTTGGTGTTGTGTAAGGACCCTTTGGTAGTAGGGTTTTGGTTGAGTTTGTGAGCCTTAGAGGTTGGTTGGTTCAAGGTTATCATTCCAGTCTGTTGCCTCCTCATCAGATGTGTCCCCTTTTGGTTTCAAGTGGGGAAGGTGATTTAAACATTCAAACACATAAGACACACCAACAAGCCTAATCAAGTGGGATTATCAATCCTTATATGTGCAAGGCACTGCAAAAAAACATGGCCAAAAATTTGTATCTAGGCTTCACAAGTTCAACTAGGGGGTGTCCTTTATATACGCAAGGTACGTGAGGCTCAAATCTGTAGATGAAAGAGAATAATGCCAAATAGCCAAGAGGAGATGGTAACCCAATCTCTACCTTCACTTCCCAAAGGTATAAAGTTATTTGGGGCTTAGCCAATATTGAAAAGATTCTACTTTCAAGAGGGGTGTCTTTAGATTCACTTCCCGCTTTTTATACTCCGTCGGAACATGAGAGTTGAGGTCATCCCTTGGGGTGACGAAATCCCCAAGAAAGCCTTCTAAAAAAAGAAAACAAGACCACTTATTTCTAGTGCACTCAAGTTCGCCACTAGGACACGAGAGGAGAGCATACGTAAGTGGGCCTTGGGAGTCAAAATAAACTTGGTTTATTTTAGATCGAAATCCAAATGTGAAAAGTTCATTTTAAGTCCAATTTGAAGAAATGAGGAAAACACATCAAACATATTTTGAAAAAAAAAATTACTTACAAAAATGGATTCCTTATGTTTTTTTGATAAAGGTGAAAAAAAGTTTGCTCAAAAATGATTTTATATGACAAAGTTATGAGCATTTGAAGTTTCAAAGGAAAGACTGACTTTAGACGTGTGCACCTGATTTTTGGAGAAGAATCTGAAAAGTTAATTTACATTACAGTGTAGAGCTCCAAATCAGCTTTCCAATGCTTTTTAAAGATCAAAAATCCGAGTTGTGAGTGAAAAGTTACACCCGATTTCATACAACTACTATTTTATGTGTTTCCAAAGAAGAGGGAGGCTAAGCTTTAAGCCCCTAGGTGCTCAAATCTGGTCCCCATGTGACCAGCAGCTGACTGGAAAATGTTGGGTAGCTGTTTAAATTAGCCCCAATCTCCCATATGACCAAGTGTTGAGGGCCTGAAAAAAACAGCTAGAGGAAAAGTTAAAAATAAGATTAAAGTTCATAAAAACAAACAAATAAGAGAAATCAAGATTAATTTATACTAAAAGTTAAGGCCTCTGAATTTTTAATTTTTAATTTTATTAAGAAGTCTAAACAAAAGAAAGATTAAAAGTTAAAAGCTTTAAGGCTTCATAGAAGAAACTTGTGATTTAAAACTTTAAGGTTATTTTTATTAAGAAAGACATGGGTTTATTTTTTTCTTAATGCTTGCAGGTATGTGTACACGTCGTGGGTGTATATTCAAGGTGGATACACAATAGTATACATCCGTAATGGAAATCTTAGTGTACGGAAAAGATATATGAAAAACTTAAAAGTAGGAAAATATATATACAAGAAAATAGTATATATACACTATGTATGTGAATGTTAAAACTGTAGTTTTGAATATATATATATATATATCTACAACATGAGCAAATATTTTTATGTATATATACCTGCAAGTGGCGATATTCCTTGCATATATACCTTATTGTGTGAATATACCTCCTGCAAAAGCTATGTAAATGACTTTTGAAACCTTAGAAATGTATATTCACCGTATATATTGTAAACTTGTAAAAATGGACTGTAACTAAAATATAGCAAATTATATGTTAAAGATCATCTCTCAGCCCTCCCAAACACATCTGTGGGGTTATTTTCACAATTCGGAGTTGCTAGTAAAAGTTGACCTCCATGACCTCCTTAGTAAAGCCCCTTTAACCTGAAACATTAGACTCACACAAACTTAAAAGCAAACATGTTAGTAGTATCGATTCACGCCGGGTTCACCAAAATGAATGCATGAAAATGCTACAAGTGGAATATACATACAAACTTAGCCTATTCAAACAAGAACATGCAAACCTCAAAATGATAAGTACGTTGATATGTTGATGATTGGTTTGATGCGGTTGCTCATTGACCCAGCAACATGATAGTGTGATAAGGATGATTGAGTGATGAAATGGACATTATAAGGATAGCATATGAAGAGATCGATAAAATGAGAGAAGAGGCCTATATTTATAGATTTTCAAATTTGAAATGGATGGTGGAGATCAAAAGATGACAAAGGGCCAGGATTGAATGTGAGAGGAGAGGACAAGTGGGAGATCCAAGAGATTTAGCCATTAAGGCATTATTTGAATCCAAACTTCTCAAGGACATGGGGAAGAGGGACAAAGGACATTGGGAAGAGGAACAAGGAATTAAAAATTCCTTGGGAAGGACAAAGGGAATTAAAAAATTCCCTGGAAATAGGGATTCTTGGAAGAATAAAGGATACAAGTAATTAAAAATTCCTTGGGAAGAGTGGGCATGGGGAAAATAAAGGAATTCAAAATTCCTTGGGTAGACAAAAGTGGATAGCATTTAAGGTTGGGAGATGAGATGGGAAATCCATTTATGACATGTTGTTGACTTGTTCCTAATCTTGGATATTAGAAATGTGCAAATGATTAGGAAAGGGATTAGTTGGGATAATGGAGGATTATGATGCAAGTGGGAAAGTTAGGAGGATGTGACATGAGGAGAGAGAATGAGTGGATGAATTTAATAGTAGGGAATAAGGTAAGAGGGATAATTAGCTTAAATCAATTAATTAATTGATTTAGTAGGAGGATTTGTAGGACACGGTTAGACATAATTAAATAAATGTAAATTTATTTAACTAATGGTGAAGGTTAAATTTAATTAAATAAATGTAAATTTATTTAATTAAGGGTGAAAGCTAAATTTAATTAAATAAATGTAAATTTATTTAATTAAGGGTGAAAGCTAAATTTAATTAAATAAATGTAAATTTATTTAATTGAAGGTGGTGGGTTAAGATAAATGATTACTTAAATAAATAATAAATATTTATTTAATTGGCTAGAATGGGATGAGGTTGAGTGTGGACAAATTTAGATGTCTATAGAAGCCATTGTAGTTTATTTGAATAAATTCAATAAGTCTCTTATAGAGATTGTGTTATAAGTCCCCGAAAGTCTCTATGATGTTTTGGAAAGTAGAATGGATAGTGCAAAGGCAAAAGAGGAAAGATTGAGAGAATATGTGTTAGTACAACTATGTTCTGTTATAGTTGTGCAAGAAGTTGATAGAATTCTTAAGGAAGCTAAGAGTGAGTTCAGGAGAAAAACTAGGATCAACAAGTTAATGATTGGGAAATCAGATGGAGTCATGAAAGAGATTGAAACTATCTTGTAGAAAGTGTTGCTCCATAATCATTATGAGGTTATTCCTAAGAAAGGTCAAGATGATGCTGCTAAGCCATTTGCTCCAGAAGCTCTAGTAATGCAATCACATGATCAATAGGTTGAAGTAGATGTTCCTTCCATTTTGGAATAAAGAGAGTAGGAGATAGATGATGAGTTGATGCATGTGGATGTAGTTGTGGAATTTTAGAACCTTCCGGTTGACACTATTGAGACAATAGAGATGGACACAGTCCCAGTTAAGGATGCAGAGAAAAGGTAGCAGAAGAGAAGAAGGTTGAGGTTAAGGAAGAACCTTCTCTAGAAGCAAGAGACACTGTAGGGGAGTGAAGGATAAGAAAATTATCGATGATCCAAAATTTGTCCAAGGCCCAATCAACCTTGCCTCTCTATCTCTTATCCAGAAGTTGCAATGAGTTTGAATTGCTCAAGCCAAAGTAAGTGAAGACCTAGAGAAATCTTACATTGAAGATAGTGAATTGCTCACACTTGCATCCGGTATTCTTGACAAGATAATGCCCTCTTATGTGAAGGACAAATCTGATACCGACTCCGGTTAGCTAAAAGGTTTGATCAATTCGGTGAGTACTCATTTTGAGTCATTTGAGAAGTCAGTTGAGGCCAAGGTCCACAATTAATTTAATGCCAAGAGGCTCATGACACTAAAGAGAATGATTACAGATGGTAGATTTATGTTGGATACTTGTATTAAGAGAACTCAAGATGCAATATTCGAAGTAGGTAATATTTACAAATATTGTCTATTATTGTCCAGGTTCACTGAGAATATTGAGAAGCAGTCCAAGGAGAATGAAAATCAATTAGCCAGTATATCTCAGTCATTTGATCCATTGTCAGTCTCTGTGGCCAGTCATGAAGACCAAGTAATATCTTTAGTTGACAAAATCAAGAGTTTGAGCCATGACAAGGATAAGATTATAGGCAGAGTTGGTGAACTTTAGTGTCACATCACTCCCAAGTTGGACACAATGCTTAGTGCATTTGAAGGATGCCCAGGATGCCGTTGATATAGGTGACCCCTCTGATCTCAAGTTGATAGAGATGTAAGCTTACCTCTTCAGTGGCCTCATATCTATTTTTGAGTGTCACATGAAGGGTTGGGACAACCATTTGAGCTCATTGAAAACCATTTTTGCAGATATTTTCAAGTGTATGCAAGTTAGTAAGGTTTGTGTGTATATATGCCACTATATATAGGATTTTATAAAATTTTGGCATGTGGATGCCTAACTTTGCCATTGATGTCAAAGGGGGAGTGTAGGGTAGTGAAAAATGTTGTATTCATCTTAGGGGAAGTTTTGGAGGTGTTGAATTTTTTAAGTTTTGCAGTGTATATATGCTGATATTGATTTTGAGACTTAGTCATTTTTCACTAAGTGTTGTCATCATTGCCAAAGGGGGAGATTGTTGGCAAGAGACACTGCATAGGTCATCCATTGTTGTCATTGATGGCAACCCAAGTTAGTTATTCCATCCCTAGTGTGTGATCTGATCCTACCAGAAGTCTGAATGAAGATTTGGTTAAGTCTAGAAGAGATAGAATAAAGCATCCAACAAATCATACTATTTTGTTTGGCATTTCTTTTATGTTGAATATTTTGTGTTACGGAGCTAGATGAAGGTAGTTAGATGTCTGGAGTATCTTATTCCAAAATCTTAGCTTTCAGTGATGATTTTTGTGTGAGTTAGAAGATCCAATGTATAGGTTTTTGGGTTGAACAATGTGGTATGATTACCTTGGTTAGTTGATCGTTGTGCAGAATTGATGGAGTAATTTTAGTAATTGTTTTTTTGATCGAGGATGTTTGATTGACATTTGGGAAGCATGTGCTGGACAATTATTTTTGGTCCGCATATGTGTTTGGAGTTTAGATTGAGTCGACTATGTATGAACATTTCATTATTTATATAATGTTCTTGAAGCTGACATGTAGAAGGCCTAATTTCATGTTGTAGATATATAATATCAATGGATATGATCATTTTGGATATCAGTGGATGTGTGGTTGATTGTGCGTAGTTTCACATGCGAAAGTGAAGGATTTGTGCTCTAGAATACGACAAATTAGTAAAACAGAGCAATGCAACAAAGCATAATGAGATTAAGTGTTTTGTGCTTAGTCGAAACTATACTTTGGAATTTGTAGATGCTATTTTTTAGTTCAAATATTCCAATTATATTTTTTAAGAGATATTGTAAGACAATGAGTCTTCCTAGGGTTGTAGCCCTTCTTATTTCGAGAAGTGAGCTCTAGGTAGTGTGCTTGAATACATGTGCATTCCATCGTAAACATTATATTTGAGTATACTCATTTTGTGGGTCTCATCACCATCATGGTTTTTCCCTTGACTGGTTTTTTCACATATAAAATCTTGGTGTTATGGTGTTGTTGTTGATTGCCTTGTGACTGTTGTTAGATGAAATGGACAACATTGTTGCTGCCAACATGGCAAGTAAACACATTTTTTTTTAAGAGTGAACATGATTAGTAAAAAGAAGTATATATAAGTATGATATTTTCATGTTTTGTTCATTTGCATTAAGTGGTTGAAAGAACAAGTTAATAAAGTTAAAAATTGCAGAACACTGATTCACCCCCCTCTTAGTTTTCCTTGATTCCAACAAATCTATACTATCTTTAAGAGTCAAACAACCATTAATAAGTGAATTAGCATAACACACTAGAAAAATTGCCTATGAAAAGTTATGTATTTACACATTAATAAATGTACATTTCTTGATTTGTTCAATAAAATGACCTTAAGTCTTCTTAGATTCAATACTTTTCAAAGGAATTACAAACTCGAAGTCTGCTATCCAAAAAGAAACCAAGAGATAGACCTAAAGAAAGCAACTAGATTTTTCTTAGTTGTTCAAAATTATAATTTTTTTAATCTTATCAAAATAATAGGCAACCCATATTTTATAGACAACATTCTTTGATATGACTCAGATATGACAAAATTTTGCCAATTAGCAAGCATAAACATATAAGAACAAGGAAAAATTGTCTGCATCAATAGCAATTTGTAGTTCTTTCTCCATTGATCTTCATGACATTTTCTACTATTTGTGAGTTGTAGTCCTTTTAGTGTTCTGAATACTTTATTTCTTTAGTGACCCTTGTCTTGTTGTGAACCTCCAAACCTTTAATCTTGCTATTGGACTATAAACTTTCCAAAGCTAAATATGGCCTTCAACATCTCTTTGTTTTAAAAACCATTGACTTGGGACCAATTGAGCATCTAGGACTTATACAAATGCTCCATCTTAGCCATTTCCCTATCTCTTTATTTAGTGACATTCTCATATCCTCATGCGGTGTATTTCATTTGAGTCAGATCTCTTATGAACTAAGAGTTTGCACGCTTTTCAGGATTAACTACCTAGTCAATCCAACATTTTCAAAATATTTTACTATTCCATCATCACTGCCCCACATAGCATCTTCAATTAGCCACTCCATGAGAATTTCAATGATCATTTTATCTTTCTCTCTTGCTTCATTTAGAGTTTTGAGCGTCCTTTTTACTTTTATCATACACTCATTCAACCTGTCTAGTTGTCATTCCTCCTATATTTTCCATGCATTAATTTCAAGAACTTACTCTTTGGATAATATCACATTAGTTACTAAGGAATTTGTTGTTATTTTATCTATCTTTGTCACTATCTACAGTTTAGTTTCTACTCACCCCAATGTTTCTTTGCACTTTTGTTGCAACTTGCTTACTTGGTTTAGTAACTGAGTGAATGATAGATACCTTGTTGCTACTTTTTGCATCACCCTCTTCACCTTGGATAGAATATCTTATATGCACTCATCCATAGATGTGGCTTTGCACTTTAAAATTGTCATGGTGTCCACTTCCACTTTGGACATCAATACTAGATGCAATGGTATTTCCTTCAATGTTTACCTAGGTTGAACAATTCCTTTAATGAACTAATTTAGTTGGTCAACATGATGCTTTTGTTCTAAAAATCTCTTTTGATCCATGTGGAGCCTATCTTTCATCATTTCTAACCCTCTCTTATGTTGCAAATATGCATTTCAGCTTGTCATTGGTGTCAACTCTTTGGTCCAGAAGTAGTCCAAACGTATATAGTATGGTTAGGTTGTGTAAAGATTATGTATATATGTTCTAGACAATATGCAAATTTTTAGACATTGTTTTATATGGCATGTAATACTTGTACAATGAATTTCTGGAGTTCATGTGAACTATGGTTCAGTTGGCATTAGTAGAGGTATACAGATGAAATTCATACAGTTTCAGTTGATGCAGAAGAATGCGTTGTACTTATTTCATGTCAATGACTAAAGAGTGTTTTGAATCATTAGATCATGCTTCTAGATTTTCACAATTTCTATTTTGATGGTCCAATCATATTGGTTTTGATCCAGAATAAGAATTCATATAAGATAGATTTGTGTGTACCATTTTAGGTTTATGCGGTTGTGTATGATGTGCATATAACTCTTTTTGGAAGATGAGCCAACATGGTATAGGTCTTTACATGTTTTTGTGCATCACACATTTATTGTATCGATTATTTTGTACCGATGGTGATATACATGTTACATTCTCTTATGGTTGACCTTATGAAGAATTTGGTTGATTTGAGTTGTATATAACAAGCAATTCCGTTGGGTTATATATATAGAATGGTGTGCAAAGAAGTATGTGTGACAATGAGTTAATCTATAGTGTGAGTTTGTGCAAACTAGAGGTTTAGAACTATTGTTGTGATAGATGAGCTTTAATATATGAATTGTTATCAACATATTGTCAGATGCTTGTTCCCTATACAATTTAGTCTTCTATTTATATGGTATCTAGACAATTGTTATGTATCTTGCACTTGATATTTAGTTGTGAAAGTCCCTTTTTGTATCTTTCTTTGAGGTAGTGTGTCTAGGTCTGCAAGTTCGAAGTAGTGAGCTCCCTAGCTTGTGGCCTAAACTTTTTAAAACAGTTAATACATATATTATAAGTTAGAATCTCACCGTGGTTTTTCCCAGTTTGGGTTTTTCATGTAAAAAATCTAGTGTTCTTGTGTGGATGTTCTTGTTACTTTGATTATTTATCTTCAAGATTAAATGCATGTTATGGATTATGAGTTTTATCTATTCAAATTTTAATATATGTTGATTCACCCCTCTTCTAAGCATCTGATATATCAGAGATTTGGTTCATGAAGAGACAGTTTAACCACTGAGTTAGATCCCAAATTCTTAACACTATGTTTGGTGAAGATTGAAATGACATGGATTCTAGGGGACATAATGATTGGTAAGATAAATGTGTTGTTGATATGGAAGGATAATTAAGATCTACTTTGGCAGATCTAGATGAAAGCATATTCATGTGTTAACAAATTTGAATACAAAATCTCCTATCTGGGAAGTTTCTTAATGAAGGTAGAAAAGTTATAGATGATATTGACACAAAGTTGAACAACAAAACTAAGGAATGTACCCGACTTGAAAAGGAAGTGTATAAAATGAGAAAGGAATTAAAAGAAGAAAAAGAACAAATTGAAAAGGTTTGGAAACTAAAAGGTGGAAGTGAAGTACTTGATGCTATGCTAAGTGCTCAAAAATAAAATAATGATAAGGATGGACTTGGCTTTAGGAAAGGTGAAAATTCTAAAGATAAAGGAAAAGAGAAGGTCAAGGATACTGATTAGAATTAGCAAAATTTCATTCCAATTCAAAACAACAAGAAAAATGAGAGAACACAGGCTACATCTAGGTATTCTTTTAATGGCAATTGTTCAATAAATTTGGACATAAATATATGGAATGTAGAATTAAAATAAGAAATTAATCTATTAGCATAAGATGTTACTCTTTCAATGAGTTTGGGCACAAGGATGTTGAATGTAGAAGTAGGATGATGTGGAATGGATACAAAAATATGAATTCTACTCAGTTTTTCAATGGAATTTGTTATTCTTGCAATGTATATGGGCACAAAGTTGTTGTATGTAGGATAAACAAGAGGTTCAAATATATCATAATGAATGGTAGCAAAACTTAGAAAGGTCCAATATGCTATAATTGAAACAAGATGGGATACATGAAGAAACATTGCAAAAATATGACAGAGAAATCTAATGGTCTGACAAAGAAAATTGACATCAATCAAGAAAGAGAGAAAATGAAGATGACTTGGGTAAAGAAATTAGATGATAAGGTTGAGGAAAAGGGTGAAGATGGATCCACACCTACTATGGGTGTTGAGCCCTCTTCTAGTAACTAAATAGACTGCTAGGTTTGAGGGGGAGAATTGAAATAAGATCTTAAGAACCCCCATGAAGTTCGGTGCTAAAGTGCTTTCAACATAGAAATAATTAGGATATAATTTTCGATGGTTTGACTAGTCCATAGTAAAAGAGGTGAAATAGATTATTTATCAAACTTTTTGTCACAGTGCATTAATGATTGAAAGTACTTGGTTGATTTGAATATATTGGGATTTTAGACTTATTTTTCTTACTTACAAATTGATATTTTGAAGAGATCTTGATAGAAGAAGAGTTGCAGTGCAATCTTTGTGTGAGAAGTGTTAGCTAAAGTAAAGCCTATTTCTTGCTACAATTTTGATTCTAGTTATAGTTGACCCTGAGCTTAAGTTGCAACCTATCCTGAAGCCATATTTGTTCATAGCGATAGTTAAAGATAAAGAGGGTGCATTCTCAAATGTTCTAACTTACTACCTTTACACTATGGATGTCAAAGACTACATTCATGTGAAAATAGGAGAGATAAGACATGTAAAATTTAATGACCTTTGGAAGGAAAAATCTGAAAGTGATGGAATTACTCTTAACAATTAGTACAAGAACAATACTGAATTAGGATTGAATATTTTGAGGGTTTTCCCTAATTTTTATTGTGATATCAAGTGGATAAAAATTACTCTAAACCAAATTCATGGAGACACAATGCATCTGGACAAACCCTATAATATTATGAAAAATGATATTAGGGCTTTGATCGACTTATGTGAAAAGGGAACCATTCCAGTGAAGAAATCTGTGAAGAATGACACTATTTTATAACTGATTGGTTCTAAATAGGATGAAAGAGTTATGAATGTAGAAGACATCAAGGACCCATGAGTTAAATATGAAGCTAAAGGGATTGCGTACACAATCTATTTTCAGAATCGAGAGGGTATAACAATTGCAATTGCATTTCACATTGATTTTCAAATGGTGGTTTGTGGAGAAAGGTTTGATCTGTGTAAACTCTTCTTGACACAGTTGATGGACAATTTGGAGAAGAGCATGAAAAGTAAGCACCCATTCAAATTTGGTTCTCTGACCATTTATCTTACTTTTATGTACCTGGATGAGCTTCCTGAAAGGGATAATTATATACCTATCAGAACATAGATAGGATTATATGTCAAGGGTTTTAGTTTAGATGATTAGTCTTTCAGGAGAAAATTTGGTGGTTGGTTTGTAAATTTTAAGGAAAGAATGCAAGAAAGGAATAGGTTCCCTCTAGATCTATTATGAAAGAATAAAGAAACATTCACTTATCTAGTTAGCAAACATAATTGTTATATCATGCCGGTGGAACCAAGAGTTGCTTGGATTCCTAAATTACCATATGAAGTTTCTAAAGAATCGGTAGAGTCAAAGATTTTTAAGATTATTGGTTTACACAAAGACCCAAATGAACCCCAGTTTGGAACAATGAAGAGATAGAAGTAAGCTTGAGGAATGAGAGGTCCAACAAGTGACTCTAGAATAGAATGAAGAAAATATTCAATGATATGTGACTGCCTAGAGTTGATAATGTCTATGCATAGATGATGACTAGATTAGTTTCTACATTGCCTCTGGTAATGCAATGTTCGTCAAGAACTCCCACTTTGTCTACATCTAGTGAGAAGAATAAGACACTAAGAAGGAAGGCTAAGGCACAAAGGAAGCTTAATATTTAAGAAGTCAATGTTGAAGAAGTTGAGAGCAACAGTGGTGAAGAAGTAGAGAAAGAGAAATTTGTTAACATTCTTAGGATAAAAAGAACTAAGATGGAGGATATTGAAAAAGTAGTTGCTCCTCCTACCAAGAAGAAAAGAGGCCATACCTCTACAAGATAAAGAAGAGTGAACCAAAGAAGAAGTAGAAGACAGGTAGAAAGGAAGAACAAAAGGTAAATCCATCTCTTAATATGGACAGTCTTGTTAATGGAATGTACGAAAAAAATCCTTAGAATATGTTGTGGATATTTATAATGAAGCACATCTAGTAGATAAAGAAGTGATTGAGAATTTTGTAATCCAATATATGGTTATTTATGATCAAAACCTATACGATATTCAAAATTCAATTTCTAAAAGTTTGTATGAAGCATTGATGGAAAAAAGATGTAATGCCTTAACAAAAAATATGCAATCTAGATAGCTACTATAGACAAAGTCTCTAGCCCTTTGTCGAAGGTGGCCAAAGCCTAGATTTTTGCAAATTCTTAATGCAAAGTTTTGTAATAAGGAGAGAGTAAATCTAATACTGGGTGGAGATCCTGAAGATATCAAGTGGGTTATTAGGCAATTTAATGATATTGCGGTAGAAGTTGCCTTGAAAGTTTTGAAGTCATTATCTTCTGCTTCAAGAAATATAAATGAGAAATTAATCACTGGTGAAGCCAATGGAAGGATTATTGCTTTGGAGAAGGGAGCAGAATCTTGTTGAAATTAACAGCTCAAGGATAACAGGAGAAGTCTAATAGCAATCTGAATCTGAATCAATTTGGATATCTTGTTGGTATTACCATTTAAAAGTTGGTTTTGCCATCATGCCAAAGGGGGAGATTGTTGACATTTCAGTAGAAAGAAAGATTGATATTCATGAAGGATATTGAGAAGGTTGTTGAAGATTATTGATATAACTGAAGAAGGATGATAACTATCTTTATAACATTATTTTGTCATTGATGTCAAGAAATTGATTTTCTGATTTAGTACGATGTTGCCATATCTTGATCAGAAGATTGATTTGAAGATAATTAAGATTTCGGTAAAAGACATAGAAAGAATGTGATGAATAAGGGGAGAAA
The DNA here is from genome assembly GCF_030272615.1 of Cryptomeria japonica. NCBI lineage: Eukaryota > Viridiplantae > Streptophyta > Pinopsida > Cupressales > Cupressaceae > Cryptomeria > Cryptomeria japonica. The sequence goes on along the minus strand of NC_081414.1, from coordinate 445,990,437 downwards.
TAAGTTATTCAATGAGCAACTATTACCGAGTTAGACAATGATGAGATCATGATGTTCAGATTGTTTTGATATCCTACAAATGTTGTTGATTGTAAGGTTAATACTATACTATGTCACCGAGAAAAGAACCTAGTCGGTAAACCCTAAGGTTATCGATATCGGTTATGAAGGCGAAATGTCTACCGAGTAAAGTTTAGTATTTACCAAGTTGCAACCGAGTTATGACCGATCTCATTGGATGGATAAAAGCATTATTTAATGAAGGACAATGATTAGCTGGAGATGTATAAATGATTGGTATGCTGTGCATGAAGTTTGTTAAGGATCTACGGCAAAGGAAAATCGGCAGGAAGATCTACAGCTCAGATTGAACCACAATAACCTTGTGCAAGTTCCATGAAAGGAATGCAAGTCTCGAGGCAAGGTAAAACATTTTCAGATCGCAAGAATACATTGAACTTGGTCAAGATTGAAGATTTGACAACTAAGATTGATCATGTGAAATGTGATCAAGGAGATTTAGCGGTTAGCAATTGTTTATAAATAAGAAATTGTTGATAAACAATGTATGCAGGAAAGTGTAAGCACAGGGATGCTACATAGTGATTACCGAGCACAGAAGCTTGACGACCTGTTTGAATAATAGAGTAGAGAGCCCAGCAGAGGGACAAGATAAGTCTTATGACTAGATTGTTTTGAGCAAATAAGAATCTGCTTTTTCATTTTAGATGTGAAGTTGCAGATATATTTTATTACTGTTATTTTGTAAGTGACAGGAAATCTCTTAACCGAATGGACTTAACAGTCTTATTTGTAAACCCTCTAGCAAGGTAACATTCTAAATGAGTGTTTGAAATCCTTTGACAAGGTCACTTCTAACAAAGTGAAGATCCTAATAGATTTGGGGGAAATCCCTTAACCGGGTCACATCTAGCAATGTGTTTCTAATCTTTAACAGGATTTGCTTTTAACCGAGCATACTCTAGAAGAGTATATTTCTTAGTGGGTCCGAAATCCCATAGTGGTTTTTCCCTATTTGGGTTTCCATGTTAAATCTGGTGTTATGAGTGTTATGATGATTATGTGTTTACGAGTTTGCATATTTAGTAGTTTTTGGTTATAGTGCTGAAGTATAAGTTACCGAGGTTGAATCTGTTGATTTTATGGAAGATTAAGTTTGTATGATTCACCCCCCCCTCTCATCTTGTTAGCTATTGGCATCTGTACTTTACTTTTCGTATCAGAACTTACAAAGTTTTTATTGTTGTAGAAGAGCAGATGGCCCGTATTGGACAACAAAATGTTAATAATAGTATTTCAGATAATATTCCTAAAGATCAAGTTAAGTAGTTTATTAGTGAAGTTTTGGAGACACCAATGGATGCTAGTAAGGAAGTAAACAGAAAAGGAAATATTGAGGATGAATAAGATATATTAGTTGAAGATGGAGGAAAAGAGAAAGTTGAGATAGGTTTGTATAATGTTGAGATTAGTCATGAGAAAGAGAGAGATAGAGAAAACACCTACGAGGGAATCTTCTAATGTCTCTGAATCAAAAAAGATGAAGATGGTTATTGAACCAAGAATATTATCTGAGGTATTGTAGGTACCAGTCACATAGGGAATGTTGGATCTAGGTAAGTTGAGATCATGACAGATGGTGCAATTAGGTGACAATTTTGCACCTAGAAGCTAGAAAGAAGAGTTATGTGTCTAGAGAGTTGGTAGAAGACATGTTGAAGTTTATTCACGAGAAGCTTTTAGTGTTGGCATTTTGATAATGTTTATACTTAGTGGAGGTGGTTGTTGGCATGTTTAGTTGTGATTATCATTGATGGACACACACTTATTTTATGTATGAGTTATTCTCCACCGATAATATGTGTTGTATTGTTCACATAGGTATTATATGCCATTGTATGTATAGTCTTTGTTTGTATAAGACTATCAGTGTTTTGCAGAAGAAGCTTACTGGTCAAAGCATGACCAAAGACCTCAAGCGGTATGAAGACATCAAGTGGTATGAAGACCTCAAGCGGAACAAGGACCCCTAGCGGCAGTTAATCTTTTTGATCAAAACACTATGTTCCAATTTGCCAATCTTTGTTTGTTAACCGGTAATCGGTATACTGTGTTAAACTGGTAAACTTGTAAAGTGTGATGAGTTATCATCCACTGACACTTTGACGGTGTTTCTGTGCCATGTTACCAAATGTGTCTAAATGCTTTGAACCTAGGAAATTGTAATCCAATCTCATTGGACCGACACAAAATCAACTTCCTATTTAAGGACATCATGTCTAGGGTTTTAATGTGTGTATGTGTGTTGAAGTGTGAAGTTTTTATAGAAGCATCGTACGATAGAGATTGAATGTGAAAAGGATAGAATACTGAAGTAATGCTGCAATGCATTAACAGGAAGCAGTCAAGGATCTAATGAAGCACTCTGCGCTACTTTCTAGATCATTCACTTGTTGATTACTAATCTCTTCAACAAGTCTAAAAACCTTAACCGGGTAGGCCTAGTCAAGCCTATTGTAAATCCTCTAACAAGGTGGTTCACTGTTGTGGATCTAAAATCCTTTAACAGGGTAGTCTTTAATAGTACTTATCTCCTAACATAGATCTGGATTCCTAACTGGATTTGTTCTGGTGAAGAACATTGTAAGGCCTTAACCGGCCTAGTTACTATTCTGCAGACAATTGACTTGTGACTTTTACTCACCATGGTTTTTCCCATTTGGGTTTCCACATCAAAATATCTTATGTTATGGTGATTGTGCTTCTATGGGTGAATGCTTTATTTTCTATTTGTCTTATCTGTGTTTTAATCGGTTTGTTGTTTAAACTACTATACCGGTCTGTAGTAAAATTGCTTAAGAGTTTGGTTAAGTTTTTGGGCATACTAAGTCACCGCCCCCTCTTAGTATTCATCAATTGGTATCAGAGCCAACATTTCTCTAAGTCTAACCACTTGAAAGGAGATGTGGGGGAATACAACATGAGGGAAATCACTCACTATTTGGCTGAATCTGAGAGAGCCTATGATGAACTTAAGATCAAGTATAAAGCCTCTTTAGCCAAAAGAAGAGAGCTTGCTGAGAAAATGATGGAAATTACTGAGAAAAACTCTTTTGATGAAGTAGACATGGATGCCCTAGTCCAAGAAGTGGAGAAACTGAATGAGTCCAAAACTTACCTAAGGAGGGACCTAGAAGGATTGACTATCAGGATGAGTCAGGAGCTAGAAAATAGAAGAAAAGCTGAAGATCTAGTGAAGGACAAGGAGCATGAGATTTTAAGTTAAACCAATAAATTGGTACCATTACCGCTTATCTGCAAGAGGGTAAGGAAGAGAAAGAAGAAATGCAAGAAGAACTCAATGCAACCATTTCTCAGAATGAAACCTTGATGAAGACCAACGATGCTCTTTCCAAGGAACTTGCTGAGACAAAGGAGATACTTGCAAAGTTCAACCAAAGTGATGCAAAGTTGGACCAAAAGCTGGAATCAATGAAGCCATCAAAGGATACCTTTGGACTTGGTTTCTCTGCATATGAGGAAGGTGAATCCACTGGAACCAAGACTGATGCACTAAAAGAGCAACCGGTACCTAAGAACATTAGTAAAAACAAAGGTAAGCCAAAGTTCAAACCTGTATGCTTTAACTATCATAAGGAAGGACATACTGCCAATGTGTGTAGGAGTAAGACTTACAATAATTTTCCTTACATGCAAAACAATGTGTACAACCACATTGCTAGAACCAATAGATTTAATGGTCATTTTTATGCATACAACAAGTTTGGGCATAGATCTTTTGAGTGCAGATCAGTTATGAACAACCCTGGAAGTTATGCACCAAGATCTAAAGGAGTTGTCCTGGAACCTCCTCTGAACCGAAACCTAAACCGGTACAGAACCTATGACCACTGGTCAAATGGTTATGAAGCAGCAAACAGTTGGAGAGCACCTATTTGATCTATCATGGTAGCGGTCACACTACTGTGACATGCAGGAGGAAGAATAGAAATGTGAACACCGGACCATGGAGAGCACCTGGTATGGTATTCTATCATTGTCACAAACTGGGACATATTGCCAAAACATGTAGACTGAAAAAGAATCCACCAAAAGACAAACCGGTTGACCCTAAAGGTAAAAGGAAGGTCGATGTTGAAACCACATGGGCTGATATGAACAAAACTTGGAAGAAGAAGTCTGAAGACATGCCGCAAGATGTACCCATTTTTGTACCTAGTGTGGAGACCTCTGAACTGGCAAATTAAGCTTCGAAAAGCTTAAGGGGGAACATATAGGTAACAATGTTTTAGACCCCCGGTGTATATCGGTAAAGTGTTTTTATCGGTATTGGTTACCTATCAACCGACTGAAGAAATGAAGTGGAAAAGTTAGGGATTGTACCCTATCGGTGTTGCATTTATTATGGTAGGTAGGAGCATGTTTAAAAGTGACTTTTGTCATCATTTTTACTTACCTATTTTCAAAGAAGAACTTTTCTAGCTTGAGTAGCGCAACAAGAGCGATTCATCTTGCATTCGAAAGAATCTAGAAAGAAATCTTGCACAAGATTTTGTAGCCATTTCAAGCTATCAGTGTGGAAGTCAGATCGGTAAAGTAAGCTCTTGGAGAAGTGTATTGTGCTCGACATCAGTGAACCCTAGTTCGGAGTGAAAAGGTATTTTTTGTCGAATCACTCTCATTTGAAATTATTTAGACATGGCTTTTGCATCCAAAGCCTCTTCTAGTTCTTCCACGCCCGAGGAGTCATCCAAATCCCTTAGGAAGAAGGTGAAATATAATGCCCTATCTCAAATTCTCACCAAAGTCATTGTTGAAGGAGATGTTTCAGGATACATTGATTGCAAACTGGAAGACCTAGGGTCTCTAGTGATTCACTTCTAGTTAAGTTTGTTCTGTAGAAAAGACAAGAAGATTAAACCAAAATATAGTGTGATCGAGAAGAAGAAATTTCACAATGCAGTGTATTTTCTCAAAGAATTCATAGATGATCACATAAGAATCATTCTCAATAGGGTTCATGGTGACAAAATGTATCTTGAACAAACTCATGATATCACACCTGAGGCAATCTATGTCATGACCGGTTTTTGCAATGTTGGAGAAATACTTGTTCTTCGCAAGGTCACAAAAACCAAAGTGGAAGAGCTCACCGGTTCTGTGAGTGACAAAAGGGAAATGACTGTTAATACCATTAGAGATGATTTGGTGAAGTATGCATGCATGGTAATCGGGTATAGAGTATTCTATGCTAGCATAATGAACTCTGTTCCTATAGCTGCGGTGCATGCCGCTTATCGAATGATCAAGGAGAATGCAGAGTATGACTTGTGTACCTATATGCAAAAACAACTCATGGAGAATCTGAAGTCCATCAAAGAGGATAAGTCTCTGAGGTTCAAGTTTGGTCAACTTCTTGTCAGTTTGTTTTTCTATTTTCAAGGGCATTTTCTAGGAGTCGGTGATGTTCAATGGTCAAGTGACCTATCGGTCACAAGAAAAATCAAGGAGAGTCTACAAATAGTGGGATCCACTTATCCAGAGACTCTGAATAGGTATTTTGATGAGTTTAGAATGAAGATGAACCAAAGAAAAAGGATATCGGGTGACCTAGTTAAGAAATATGAAGATGACATTTGTTTTACAATCAAAGTGGATCAATGCATAATGAAAGCGGTTGAGCCAAGGGAAGAGGAAGTTGAGCCTATGGGCTATGAAGTGGTAAATGATATACTCACAGGGTATGCCTCTACCCTACTTGCTTCACCACCTGATCCAAAGAAGAAGAGGACCAATACTTACTTAGAGAGGATCAAACCTACTAAAGTAACAAAGCAGAAGAAGAGGAAAGTTGTGCCATCGACATCGACACCGGTTGCATCTGCTACCAGTCCTAGAGTGACCAAGAGGTCACCAACCAAAAAGAAACCAGAGGCCATTCCACCAAAGGTATTTGAAAGGAAGAGAAAAACCAGGAATAACACACTGGATTCAAAAGACACTAAACCAGAGGTAGAAATGAAGAAGACAAGGCAACCAAGTAAGAAGATGAAGACAACCGGTAATGTTTTTGCAACCTCTACATCGGTAAATATACACGTCCCTTCTTATAAGCCTATGTCACACTACCAAAGGACAATTAAGAATATCAAAAGGAATATTCTTGATGACCTAAAGGATTATTTTGATGAATTTAATGACACTGAAAAGGAAGAGGTAGAGATAGAGGTCATTAAATATTTGTGTGATCATGATCAGTCACCAACCGATATTAAGTCTACTGTTTGTAATTCTTTATATGATTCTTTGGATAACAAATGGCGCATTGTCATTGAAAAAGAACAAGTAATTAGGGAAGAAATTTTTGCCCAATATTTTCCTGATGCTTCTAATTCAGAATTGTTTGAGATTCTTAATCGGTACAAAGGTACCTTTTTCTTGAGAAGGAGAAGACTTCAGTTACTCGGAGGCAAAACCTTTGAAGTAGAAAAGGACACTCATCTGTGAGCTGAAGAAGCTATCAAAATGGAACAAGTAGCCAAAGCAAATTGATAGGCTGAGCTAGCAATTGCTCTTTCTAAATCCAAACCAGATGAAGTCTTCAACAGTAACGATGAAAGAATAGTAGATTGAAATGACCCCATTGATGTTGATGCACTAGATGTTGAGGGCACTACTACAGAGAAGGAGAAAGATGAATAGGAGAGAGTGGAAAAAGAAAAAGATGAGAAAGCGGCAAAAGAGAAAGCTAACAAAGAGAAAGCGGAGAAAAGGAAAGCAGAAAAAGAGCAAGCAAAGAAGGAGAAAGTAGAGAGGGAAAAGGTAGAAAAGGAAAAAATTGAGAAAGAAAAAATGGAGAAGGAGACGGAGAAATAGGAGAAAGAGGAGAAGGAGAAACAACAGAAAGAGGAGATGGAGAAACTAGAGAAGGACAAGGAGAAGAAGGAGAAACATGAGAAGGAGAAAGAGGAAAAAGAAAAGGCTGACAAGGAGGCCAAGGCAAAAGAAGAGTAGGAGAAGAGATAAGAAGAGCTTAACGAAAATGAAGGAGGTTAGACTCCCACAACAACCAGAGATCAAGTTTAGACAAAGCAGGTTGAATCCACTGGTCATAGTGATCTGACTCTTGCCTGTTTCACCGAGTCAGAATATGAAAATGAGCTACTCCGAAGCATTCAACTGGCTCAAGAAATATTGGAGGAACTAAGGAAGAAGAAAGAAAAGGATGTTATCCAATTTGTTGTTGATACTCTCTCGAGATTAGTCCCCGATTCCACTCTTCCCAGTAGTGATCCTTCACTGGCCCAACTAAAACTCCTCTGCACTATAGTAGGTGATCACGTGCAATTATTATAAGATGTTTCCCAAATTTATGTAGAGAAGAAGCATGAAAAAGCTCTGAAAGTTTCTTTAATGAAGCAAATGGATGAGGACAGAGCAAATCTAATCAAATAGAAAGATGATATAAGTTTAGCTATGTGTGAAGGCAACCTACTCTTGAGCAAAATCTGCCAACCTCACCTATTTTGTGAGGATGCTTTGAAAAAGAAAGGTCAACTCCAATTGGAACTGAAGAAGTATGTGGAGACTTTCAAAGTTCCTTATGATTCCTTCACTGTGTATTGGCAGACAGTAAGGACTTTCAGTCAACAGATAGCCATGATTGACTCCGAGATCTACAAGCGGAATCATGATCTGCAAGAGTTATAGATGTTGTTGCTACCGAAGTTGCAGATTCTTCAGAAGTGCTTTCTGACATGGAAGCTATCATTTTTACTTAGGAGATGAGTACTATGGATGCCATGGAGGAGCTAGCCTTTCAGATGAAGACTCAGAGTGAAATTGCGGCCTCACTCCTAGACACCTGGTCCATAGACATGAAGGCATTTCTGAAAGACTTCAAATTTATTTTTGAGAAGTTTTATTACTTATTGTCATAACCTTATACTCTGTTTTCATGCTAATGTAATATGATTTTGCATTACTTTGTTATTGTTGGCAAAGGGGGAGTAGTATGAAATTTTTTATGGGGAATGGTATTGAGTTTGCACATGCTTATAATTTTTGGCGAAGGGAGTAGTGTATATGCCTTAGGGGGAGTAATTTTGATTATGACATCTGTTTTTGTTTTGGAAGCACTTAGATGTCAAAATTTTCCTAAGTGTTGCCATCAATGCCAAAGGGGGATATTGTTGGCATTTTGATAATGTTTGTACTTAGCTGAGGTGGTTGTTGGCATGCTTAGTTGTGATTGTCATTGATGGACACACACTTATTTTATGTATGAGTTATTCTCCATGGGTAATATGTGTTGTATTGTTCACACTAGTATTATATGCCATTGTATGTATAGTCTTTGTTTGTAGAAGACTATCGATGTTTTGCAGAAGAAGCTTACTGGTCAAAGCATGAACGTAGAGCTCAAGTGGTATGAAGACCTCAAGCAGTATGAAGACATCAAGTAGTATGAAGACCTCAAGCAAAATGAGGACCCCTAGCGGCGGTTAATTTTTTTGATCGGAACACTATGTTCTTGTTTTCTAGTCTTTGTTTGTTAACCAGTAATCGGTATACTGTGTTAAACCGGTAAACTTGTAAAGTGTGATGAATTATCATCCACCGACACTTTGACGATGTTTCTGTGCCGTGTTACCAAATGTGTCTAGATGCTTTGAACCTAGGAACTTGTAATCCAATATCATTGGACCAACATGAAATCAGCTTCCTATTTAAGGACATCATGTCTAGGGTTTTAATGTGTGTATGTGTGTTGTGAAGTTGTTAGAGAAGCATTGTACGATAGAGATTGAACATGAAAAGGATAGAAGACTGAAGTAATGCTACAATACATTAATAGGAAGCAGTCAAGGGTCTAATCAAGCATACTTTGCTACTTTTTAGATTATTCACTTGTTGATTACTAATCTCTTTGACAAGTTTGAAACCCTTAACCGGGTAGGCCCAATCAAGCCTATTGTAAATCCTCTAACAAGGTGGTTCACAGGTGGATCTGAAATCGTTTAACAAGGTAGTCTTTAATAGAACTTATCTCCTAACAGAGATCTAGATTCCTAACAGGATATGTTCTGGTGAAGAACATTGTAAGGCCTTAACTGGTTTGGTTACTATTCTGCAGATTGGTTTTTCCCATTTGGGTTTCCACATCAAAACATCTTGTGTTATGGTGATTGTGCTTATGTGGGTGAATTCTTTATTTGCTATTTGGTTTATCTGTGTTTTAACCGATTTGTTGTTTAAACTACTATACCGGTCTGCAGTAAAATTGCTTAAGAGTTTGGTTAAGTTTTTGGGCATACTAATTCAGCCCCCCTCTTAGTATTCATCAATTGTAGCTAGAAAGAAGAGTTATGTGTCTAGAGAGTTGGTAGAAGACATATTGAAGTTTATTCATGAGAAGCTTTAAGATGTACAAATTGATGACTCCTTTAGTGATGAAGACCAACTAAGAGCTTTATTTGAAATATTGAGGGGACAAACTTAAAGCCTTGAGATAGAGATTACTAATTCTTTGGAGAAGAATATTATAGGTAATCAAGTAAAATGGCTTTCAGGTAAGTGTGCAGATACTCACACGCATCTAAATGACTACATTGTAGCACTTTAATAGAGTGTTGACAGTGTGATTCAAGTGTACAATTTTTGTCATTCATGGCCCGAGTCCATGAGCAATATTCAAAAGGAAATTGATGCTATTGAGGCCAGAATTCTAGGAGCATCTAAGGATATTGTTCTAAAGAATGATGAGGATGGTCAAGGGAGATTGGAAATTTAGTAGTAGTATAAATGGTTGAATGAGCTTGTAGGGCAGAAAGCATTTGAAGGTGTTATATAGGTTGAGAGACATTATGGATATGTATCTCTCTGGCATGGTGAAAATGCTCAAAGATTCTCAAACTTTGTGTGCATTTATTTTGGTTCCAATCTATTGTAATGTTGCACAACAACTTATTCTAGATATAGAAAGACAAATCAAGATTATTGCATATGTATAAGTTGATTGGAGCTTTGCTTTGTAATAATTAAGAGCTATTCATGAGACCATAATATCCCCCACCTTGTAGCATGTGTGACTATTTGTGTTACAATTTTTCTTTTTTATTGTATATATTATGTTGAATATTTTTATTGATAGAGTATTATTCATAGGGGTAGTTAGTTTGATGTACAGTACACCCTTTGTCTTTGATGTCAAAGGGGGAGATATTTTCTGATTTTCTATCTTTTGAAAGGATATATTGTTGGTGCAGGTATTGCCATTAATGACAAAGGAGGAGATTGTTGCAAATATGTCTTTCACCTTGTCATTGATGTCAACTCTCTAGTAGAAGTAGTCCTACTATATACAGTATGGTCAAGTTGTGTATAGATTATGTATATATATTCCAAATAGTATGGAAATATTCAAATAGTGTTTTATATGGCATATAATGCTTGTATGATAAATTTTTCGAGTTCATGTGAACTATGTTTTTTAGTTAGCATCAACAAAGGTATACAGATGGAATTCATAAAGTTATAGCTGATGCAGAAGAATACATTGTGCTTCTTGTCATGCAGGTGAGTAAAGAGTGTTTTGAATCATTAGATCATGCTTCTAGATTATCTAAATTTGTATTTTTATGGTCCTCTTATATTGGTTTTGATCTAGAATAAGTGTAAGATAGATTTGTGTGTTGGTCAGGTCTGTGCAATTATGTATGATGTGCATAGAACTCTTTTTGAAATATGAGCTGACATGGTATAGGTATTTACATGTTTTTGTGCATTTCACATTTGTTGTATCTATTATTTTGGACTGATGGTGATATACACATTACATTCTCTTATGGTCGACCTTATGAATAATTTTATTGATTTGGGTGGTATATAACAAGAAGTTCAGTTGGGTTATATATATAGAATGACGTGCGAAGAAGTATGTCCAATAATGAGTTAATTTGTGGTGTGAGTTTTTGCAAAGTAGAGGTCCAAAAGTACTATTGTGACATATGAGCTTTAATTTATTAATTGTTATCAGAATATTGTCAAATTATTGTTTACTATATAGTCCAATCTTCCATTTCCAATGTATTTGGATAGTTGTAATATATCTTTCCCTAAACAAGTGATCTTTAGTTGTGCAAGTCCCTTTTTGTATCTTGCTTTGAGGAAGTGCGCCTCACTCTGTAAGTGTAGAAAAGTGAGCTCTTTAACCTATGGCCTAAACTTTGTAAAACAATTAATACATATATTGTGAGTTAGAATCCCATTGTGGTTTTTCCCAATTTGGTTTTTCCACATAAAAAATCTAGTGTTCTTGTTCTTGTTGCTTTGATTATTCATCTTCATGATTAAATGCAAGTTATGTATTAAGAGTTTTATCTGTTGAAATTTTAATATATGCTGATTCACCCCCCTTCTCAACATCCAGTAGTGTTAAATACCTTAGTTACTCTTGCACCATCAAACTTGGAGGGTTTCCCTAAATTTATGGTTTCTGCCTAATAATCTTCCACCATAATGCTTTGCAAGTCTTTATCTGCTATTGTTTCAGCAATGTATAGTTCTTGATCTCCCTCTATGTTGAGTTAGGTAACGAATTTGACTTTGGGTTTCCTTTCTTTCTTTTCTACTTGAGGGATTATTAGTAAAATATTGAAGTATAAGAGAACCAAATCTACCTTGTCCTTGGGTTGTATTTATTATTGTATCCAATATGGTGCTTGCTTCAATCTTGCTCCTTTTATTTGATGTTGTTAATTATCCTTCTACAAATTGTTCCATTTTTATTCTTTCACTCGATCCTTCTACAATAATTTTTCCTCACTTGTTGAAGTTGGACCCAAATTATGGACTTCCTCTATGTCTTTCAAAATTTCTTTAGTTACATCCTTTCCTCCAAGAGACTAGTCAATGTCTCCAATTTAGGTCACAAGCTTGTCTAGTTTTGAGGCTTCTGCTATTCTATCCTTTTCACTAATTCCACTTCCTTTTTGTGGGAGATATTCTTCTTGATTTAACGCCTCTTTTTCATCTTCTAGTGGATTTTTCTCCATTTCCATTTGGATTTGGCCAAGAGTATGTGGGGGTTCTTGTTCCTTATGCTCAAATCACTTTGTGGACTTATCATGAACATTTCCCTCCTAACCTTCTTTAATATCAACATTACTATCTCTGACTACTTTCCTTTCTACTACTCTTGGTAGGGCTAGAGGCTCTTTGTTCCTTGATTCTACATTTGTTTCAATATCTATATTAATTTTGGTATCTCTAAACCCTGATGATTCTCTCTCCTCAGTATGCATGAAACCTCCTTGTTCAGTGTATGATTTCAACCAAGGATGTATTGGTATTTTGGTATGGTTTTGTCATTTATGTCAACACCTACTAAACACTTATCAACTTTGGCACTTTGGAGAATTAACAACATTCACCGGCAAGCAAGTGACTTATGCACAGTCACCGGTATCTGGTACATCGGCAGGATATAATGATCACCGACACTTGGAAGGGCATGGAAAACACTTGGTTATGTCAAAGACATCGTGTGAACACCTTGTCTTGGAGTTTTGTTTATTGGTATATTCATATTTGCATATTTGTTGTTACCGGCAAAATAGGTCCAGGTTACACCAGTAGGTTTATCTTTTCCAGATCAGCATGGCACGCTATGAAGATGACTTATTATTGTTGTAAATGCATTAAGCCAACATGGTGAATCGGTTATTGCATCGGGTATTAATTGATTTGTAAATTAATTTTATTGTATTATCCTTTAGAGCCGACCTACGAAAATTGGTCTTAGGGTATGGTATAAATGTAAGATCTTATTTGTAAGATCGAATGAGGAATGCAAAAAAGGATTGTGTGAAGGTATATGGGAGAATAAGAAGAGCTATACATGCAGACATCATTTGAAGGTTGAAGGAGGGTTTTTGTGAAGACAATCAGAAGTACACCGGTACTGAATCTAGCATATGAAGATGCTATTTTGAGCAGTACATCCTTATTGGATTTAACCATCCAATTGTAGTCAGTGTGACTCCTATTTTGTGATTGAGCAGTGAGCTCTAGGTGCTTGGCCTTTCTACATGTGTAGACCCCATTTGTATACACTTACTATTTGCAGTAGTATCATCTTATTGTGCGTAAGGTTTCCCAATGTGGTTTTTCCCCTTACAGGGTTTCCACGTACAAATATTGGTGTTATGTGTTGTGGATGAATTTGTCTTTTTGTTTCATGCATTAATCCTTACCGGTATTGCAATTAACTATTAAAACTGTCCACTGGTATAAAAGACTGTTTCACCGGTATTAAGCAGAAAGTTGATTAAGTTGTTTTTGGTTTGAAATTATTAGACAATTGATTCACCCCCCCTCTCAGTTGTCTCTGGGACCTAACAGGATGGCCATTAATTTATTTCCACCTGATGTTTTGGTTTCCCCTCATCTTCATGTATTTGGGGATCCTGCCCTTTGTCAAGTTATTATATTCCTACTTTTTATTGTGTCATGTACTTTGAAAACACCCGATTCATTTCTTGATACATTTTGAGCATATTGGGATCATTATTTTCTTTATTGAAATGAATCATTCCCATTATTCTACTCATCACATTACTTATAGAGGAAGGAGAGGAAAACAAACTAGTTGTGGGTTGTGACGTTGTTATTGGTATGATCCTCATTACTTGTGTAGTTTATATAGATGTGGATTTAATAATAGGCTATCTAGAAATAGATGCCTCACAAACATAAGTCTCACTGACCTAATCATGCAAATATAAGATTTTTCTTCTAGCCATTTGATTTAAATCTAGATCAATCTTGACAAAAACAAACCCCTCCATGTAAGTTTCTAGGTCTTCAGCCATAGATGTTGAATCCACAATCTTGGCCATCTCTATACTTCTTTTGTGAACTAAAAAATCATCATTGTCCTCATCTCCTATTTCTCCTCTTTTTATTTCCCTAGAAGTAATAACCTTGTATTCCTTTTTCTTTAAATTTGTGTTGTATTCTTCTACCCATCTTTGACTAGCTCTTAAAATAGGCTCATTCACTACATTTAGAGATATTACCTTGGGCTGGTTCCAGTATGGCTTTGAAATTAGATTCTCTTCAACCTTTCCTATTATATAGATTTTCTACAAAGCTCTTCAACTATTAGGAATACATGTCTTTGTTGTCATTGATGTCAAACACGGTTATCCAGAATGGTGTAGATATGATGCAAAACAGTGGAAGATAGGTATGTATGATGCAAATGGTAGATCCTAGTTATTATTGATGTATTGTAGATATGCTTATTTCTCTGAAAATATGTATTGTCAGTATGTGGATACATTTATCATGATATAAGAGATTTAGTGTTGATTGATTTCATGCTCTAGTTGTTCATGTAGTCTAATAGTATTCAGTTGACTCACTACTATATTTGACTACAAATTCTGACAAATGTTTGGTGATATATTGACAAAATACTATCAAATTACCGATGAAACCTTGACTTAAATTTCATCGTTGTAATGACCAATTCTTATACGTCAAAACCACGACGCAGAATCATCGATCAGTGCCAAGGAAATTTTTTTTGGTGTTCATCGCAAAATTGACCCAAGTAACGTCACTTGTGCAAAGTAATTACATTGACTAACTTTGTCCATCTATCGATTAAAAAGACTATAGAACGTTACAAAATGCTCATTTGAAATTGTTGAAAAAACACCGAACTGTTGTCCATTTTCTGATGAGGTGGAGCAAACCTTCATTGTCCTCACAACAAAAATAACACTGTGTGTACAACAACCTCGTCAGAAATTTTTGCGGTTCGTCGGGCTATGTTCGTCAAAATTTCAACAAAACCCTTCAGTTTTTTTAATTTTTTTTTATTCATTCAAACATTAGAGTGGTCCTCTTTATCTGATGGGGCCACATCATGTTTATGATCTTGTCTAGTTTGATTACGCTCAACATATTGATCACGCTGTACATGCTCTAATGTTGAAACACGAAAGGTTACATTAAAGAAGGAGTTGTCAACATAAGGCTATACGAAAACACTAAATACATTTACATGAGCTGAAGGAAAATATACAACTATTCAATACATTAATGCATTATCATCAGGTACAAATTAAAAAAGACAGACACCATAATGAGGATCATCATGTACAATAGAGATATCACATTAGAAAGATAGCTTCATGATACAATGCTATACAAAAAGGTATAGAGTACAAAAGAGTTTCTTAAAGATAAGTACATTGCCACATGATGGAAGCTACATGAAACATCATTAATTTGTAGTAATAGGACAATGTAATGAAAGCAATGACAACTTAGTGCTGAAAAATTAAGAATCCTTCCTTTTAAGTAGGAGATAAAGTATGAACAGTTTTGTTGATACAATACCCTCAAGGTTCATAGTGTTGAACAAAAAAACATTTCCATACTAAGTAGAGAGTCAAAAGTATCAGAGCATTTATATGCACATCAAGACAACATGAATAATGAACATTGATCACTAATACATCAACAAAAAATATACAATAGGCGCCTCTTAAGGATGTTGATACATTAACAAAGATGATACAGACTCACATTCATTGGTTGTTCATGAGGCAAGAAATGTTTTCAAACAGTGTTGAAAAGATGAATTACATACTATAAGTACATGAATGGTATCTCTAGATAATAAAATGTACCTCTAAATATTGTGATAACTAAAAGGAAGATGTAGCTTGGTTGTTCATAGTGCGAATAGCTAGAGAAACTAAATGATAAGACATATCTCTACATATGATACAATAAATGAGGTAGCAATGCCAATGATACATCTAATAAACAAAAAGGAGGAAGATGCTCAAATATAATTAGAACAGGTAAAATCTCCAGGATTTTCCATCAACAATATTCAACATTAGGTTTGTCATGTCACATAAAGAAACATGAGCTACATGATGTAATCAGTTCATTGTTATAGTGAAGTATCTAGCATATATTCAGAAGCAGAACAAAGGTACACAAAAAGTAACAAAGTTCAAAATAGTAGTGAACAAAATGTAGCTATGTCTGCAAGGTATGATCAGTGATATATTTATGAGGAATTTATAAAGGTATGATCAACAAGACACTGATGCAACAAGCTAGTCATTGAGTACATCAACTACAGAGAGGAAAAAGGAGAAAATGGAATTGGAAAGCAATTAACTTAATCATTCTTTCTTCTACAGAAAGAGTCATTGTTTAAACAATGATATAAAGAGGAATGAAAAAGATTCATTGGATGTTATCTGTATACATTAAATGCAAGAGCACATGGAAACACAGTCATGTTTGAAGTTACAAAAGTAAATATATTATAAAAAATATGGTTGTCAAAAATATTAGTTTTTAACATTCATTAACACATTATCAAAAATATGATTAGAATCAATTTTTTTTTGTTTCTTTTTTGCAGCTAAATAAAGAAGAAGTGGAGTATCATTTTCTAAATCGTCATTCCCCCCTTTAGTTGTTCTGCCCTCTTCTCGTGATCTTAATGTATGCCTAGTCGTGTACTCACGGTGTGGAGGCTGCTGCAAGGGGGGGTTTGTTGCAATAACAAATAAATGTTAAATTGATATATTTATTATTATTGTTACAAGTATTTCATTATTTAAAATAACATTAGAGTGGTGCTCTTTACCTGATGGGGCCACATCATGTTCCTGATCTTGTCTTATAGCCTCATGCTCAACATGTTGAACACCCTCTAAATTCTCTAGAGTTGAAAAATGAAAGGTTACATTAATTAATACACCAATTGCAATTAAATATGTTTAAAAGAAAATTAGAGTGGTCCTCTTTATTTGATGGGGCCACATCATGTTCCTGATCTTGTCTAGCTTGATCATGCTCAAGATGTTGATCATGCTCTACATGCTCTAAAGTTGAAACATGAAAGGTTACATTAGTTAATACACCAATTGCAATTAAATTTGTTTAAAAGAACATTAGAGTGGTCCTCTTTACCTGATGGGGCCAAATCTTGTTCTTGATCTTGTCTAGCCTGATCATGCTCAACATGTTGATCACGCTCTACATGCTCTAAAGTTGAAAAATGAAAGGATACATAGATTAAAGATGTTTGATTGTATTAATCCATACTGCATTTTGTATAGCACATGAATACATCCAGTACCAGGATGCACACCATGACCTTCATTTGTAGGTTGTTCTCCACGCTCACCATGCTACATTTTGATGTCATGTGCAATATTATCATTGCTTGCCTGTTTAAAAAAAGTAGGCACATAATTACTTTATGGTGAAAATTAATATTGAATAGATTGCACAAGTAGTCAATTTTAAATAAACTTCACTGAGTTTATTTACCTACGTGTCAGATACAGTGGAATCTTGTGTTTGCACAGTCAAGAGTCTTAGGTGTTCAACCATGACTCCATACGCTTGCTGGAAGGCAATCTTCAAGTCCTCTTTTGTGGGCGCTCTGTTGAATTCAGAGCCCTACATTTTTGCATAAGACCATGAATTTTGCTTCTATGGTGTGATCAAACCAAAATTGTTTACAATTTATTATTTGGATGCAATATTTCATTTATTGATACTTACAATTCATGCAGCTAATTTCATATAACCACCAGAGCCAAGTTTATGCTACCCGTGTTTTTCTAGTCTTGCCTTTGTTGCCTTCGATGTGTCGGGCAACCTATGAAAAGTTTGAAATACATTAGATTATGAAAAAAAGAAAGAGTAATAAGTATATAATTACATTGATAGTATCACATACCTTCCTTGGCCCAGTGGTGTCTTTCCTTTTTTCTTTTCAGCCTTCTCCTTTCCATCCAACACTAGGTCCTTCCACTCCCTCTCTAGAATCATGGGGGGATTCTCGCACTTTTTGTTCTTCTCTAAATGTGACCTATATTGGTACCTCACATACTTTAGATAGGTACTAGCTTTCTTAAGGACCTTGGTTTGGTTGAATGTGTTATTACCGAAAAACACAACTAAACGATTAATGGGCTCATCTTTTAAATCTTGATTTTGGGCATCCCACCGTGTACATATGGTGGGCCCGAAGATCTCCAATGTAATATTATTTATATTTTTATAAAAAATATCATTTCCTACAAAAAGATCATGGGATCATTAGTCTAAAAAGAGTGATCAATAAGTAAATTTTAATTGGATTATATATAACAATAATTAAAACATTTTAAAGTACTTGGGACCTTCTCTATCTTTATGGGATCGAAATCCTCGGTCACCATAAATGTGACCGACAATGTTCTCGTACTAGTAATATGGGAAGATCCAGGTGTATAGACCTAAAAATGGTCTGAAGATAATTAATTAAATATGCAGTTATTTAATTAATAACCCTTCCCAATTAATTGAATTCACAAATAATTTGATTAATTTTCCCATTCATCTACTTATAAATAAATCTAAGGATTTATTCATTAAGTTCATTTCAATAATCCCCTTTGATTAATTAATCTAAATTAATTAATCCCCCCTCATTTAAATCAATTCTTCTAATCCCATAATTAAGATTAACAAATTCAAGTTTGTTGAGATTAATTATCCATTTTCCTAATTATTTAAATTTATAAATTCAAATAAGCATGTGGATCCTAACTTATAACCACCTAGCCTAACCACCCCCTAACCTAACTCATTCTATCTAATCCTGGGTTTAACTAACCCTATCTTATCTTGCACATCCTAACCTCTTTTATTCTAACCTCCCATGGGTTGGATATCCCCTCCTTGAGACACATGGCACTTTGGCCACATGTCTTCTCCCTTAGACACTTGCCCTCTCATGAGAAAGGTTCTTTGACACTTGTCACCATAGAGATTACATGTGTCCCTTCCTTCAACCACTTCTCCAACTCCCTCAATTCTAGCCCTTGATATCTTCAGATCGAATCCAGACCATTGATTCCCACCACCTAAACTTTGGCCTTGAAATTCCTATAAATACCCCTTATATTGGACCAATAAAAGATCCCTCGCATCCTAGATTTTAGCATCATTACTATAGGCATTTTATATCTTAATAATAGCTTAATTAACAATTGGATGAATATTTTGCATGTTTAGAATATTTTTTAGCATGTTAATTTAGTTTTCATTTATCAATCATGTAGCTTAGATCATCATTTTAGATAGTCATGCATAAAATCATCTTAGCCTCATAAATTTGTATAATCATGAAGTATCTACTCAACTTTTGAGTTGCCACATTGGAGGTTATTTCTCTGCTGAGAGCGAACAAATCCAACACCTTCAAGGTCCTCAAAAATAGAGGAAGATGGGACATCTCAAGGAAGGATTAAGGTTTGGTTTTATTATGTAGTTTTCAATTTTCTTTCCATTTATGTTTTTTCTTGTCTCATCTATGTGCTTGTTTATTACAATTGATCCTAATTTTAGCATCAAATCATTTGATGAAGAAGAGCGATCCTCTAAGGGAACAATGGTATTACCACTCAGAATAGGACTAGGTCAAAGAGATCTAGTCTATCAAGTCTTGGACTTGAATCTATCCTATAACATTCTTCTAGGTAGACCATGGATCCATGACATGCAGGCAGTCCCTTCGACATATCACCAATGTGTTAAATTCCCTTATAATGGACAAGAGGTAACAATTTCAGCAGATTCAACTCAGTATTGCAGCAATCTGAGGCTAGCTTAGGATGCCATAGTTCCTCATAATAGAGAAGCAATCTCTCCTATCACCTGACCCCAAGAAAATTTGTTGACATCAACCTTAGAAATTTTTGATAAGAATCTGAAATTGAATGATAAGGGAATGGGAGAGTACTTTATACAAACTCTACCACTTTCCCCAAGATCTTATGGGAAACCAACAAGTTCACAACCACAACTCCCACAAAAACCTCTTCAAATATTTGATGGAGCATTTGTTAGAGATGGGACATTATCTGAAGAAACTAAAGACAAAGATGTGCTACAATGGCTATATAAGGATTAAGAAGTTTAAAAGAAAATCAATAATATTAGTATACCCATAGAAAAATATGGAAATGGATTCAACATTCTATAGAAAATGGGATACACTGGAACAGGTCCTGTGGGAAAAAGAAAAGGTCTTCTAGAACCCATACAACCTAAATCTCAAATGGCTAAAGATAAATCAGGCTTGGGGTATGGACAAGTTACTCCAGAAGAAGAAACACATTCTAGACAACAAAAAGAGGAGCATGACAGAAGGCAAGAGGAACTTACAATCCAAAGAGAGGAAATATTTGCTAGAAAACAAGAAGAAGAGAACAAAATAAAACAAGAGGAGTTGACAATTCAAAGGGTGGAAGTAACCGCTAATCAACAACAAAAAAAGAGGACGTAAGATCACAAGAAGATAAAATCTCTAGTAGGACAGAAAAACAAAGGCAAGAAACAGATGTAAGGAAAGAAGATATGATAGCCAGGATAGCAAAAGTAACCATCAGTCCAAAAGAAGCAGAATATGAGAGCAAAAAAGTAATGGCAAAGAAAACAAAAGAAGCAACCCACAATCTATGTGAGAAAATATGTAGATTACAAGCTAGTAGTGAAATTGACTCACATGAGTGTGAATTTGACACATGTTCTGAAATATCTTCGGAAGAATCTTGTGATACAAAATATGTATATATTGATCTAGTCCATTCGTATGCTGGTCAAATGTACAAACATGGAACACTTGAATGGGAATCACAAACTAACAATTCTAACTTCACCGAGACCAACTGGAGGGCGATCGAGAGAAGGTATCCTAAGGAGAGGGATATCCTTAACTCAACTGAAACAACAAAAAACTATGATAATTATGTCATGACCATTGAAGTATTTGGAATTAACCAATTAGATGATCCTTTACACTTAATACACCCAGAACTTATTGAATGGGACATCACCAGAATCAGTAAAGTTGACACCTTCCCAAACGACCATGTTATAGCCATATATCTCATGTCGTTGAACCCATAACACCCAAAAGAGGTTCCACCAATGAATCTAATAACACATCTTCTAGTAAGGGGGGTGCCAATTCTTCCAGTCGCAAAAGGAAAATTAAAGAATTAAAAAGAAAGTTTAATGCTGAAAACCATTTTATGGCAACTTTAGACCAATCAAAAGATAAAATAAAGGGTGTATCTGAGGGTGAAAACCTCCTTGAAGTGCCTAAAGATGGAAGATTTGACACCATCCCGTAACATTTTCAAGAGAAATCATCTATCCTGATTGAGCCTATAGAAGAAGTCAACATTGGTACTCGAGAGAATCCCAAGATTCTTCATCCTGCAACATCTTTATTAGAACAAGAGAGAAAAGACTATAATGAATTCTTCAAGAGAAGGAAAATGAACTTTGCTTGGTCATACACGAATATGCCAGGACTAGATCCAGACCTCATCATGCATCATCTCCATGTTGCTCCAGGAGCTAAGCCAATCAAGCAAAAACTAAGGAAGATGCACCCTCACATTGCTCTTCTAGTCAAAGAAGAGTTGAAGAAACTATTGGATGTGGGATTCATAAGACCAGTTGCATATCCAGACTGGGTGTCAAATATTGTACCTGTATCAAAACCGGATAAGAGTATCAGAGTGTGCACAAACTTTAGTGACTTGAACAAGGCATGCCCAAAGGATGATTTTCCACTACCAAGCATCGATATCATTGTAGATCTTATAGTCGGACATGAAATGTTCTCTTTAATGAATGGTTTCTCAGGGTACAACCAAATAAAGATAGCCCCTGAAGATAGAGAGAAAACAAAATTCACGTGCCCTTGGGGTACTTTCTGTTGGAACATCATGCCTTTCAGGCTCAAGAATGTCGGGGCTACTTATTAGAGAGAAATGACCACCATTTTCCATGATATGATGCATACCTGCATGGAAGATTATGTGGATGATATACTAGCAAAATCACACACACTAGAGAAGGACACCTAGAAATTCTAGACAAAATATTTGACTGGTTAGAGAAATACAAGTTAAGATTGAATGCAAAGAAGTATGCTTTCGGGGTCACATCAGGCAAGCTTTTGGGATATATCATATCTGCTTGAGGAATAGAAGTCGATCCAACAAAGGTAAAAGCTATAATGGAAATGGAATCATTGAAGAACATCAGTCAGTTGCATTCTCTACAAGGGAGATTGGAGTCAATAAGAAGGTTCATAGCACAATTGGTTGATCCTTGTCTCCCTTCACTCACTTATTGCATAAGAATGTTCCATTCAGATGGAATGATAAATGTGAGGAATCCTTCAGTCAAATGAAGGAATATTTGGTAACTCCACCAATACTAGCATCGCTGATTAAAGGAAAACCATTATTTCTTTACATCTCAGCTACAAAAGTATCACTAGGAGCTCTCCTGGCGCAACACAACAACGAAGGAAAAGAACGAGCAATCTACTATATCAGCAGAACTCTGGTGGGATATGAGTTGAACTACACAACCGCAGAGAAAATATGCCTAGCAGTAGTGTTCGCAACCCAAAAGTTGCGACATTATATGCTCACACGTTCAGTGAAGCTGATTTCCAAGATCGATCCTCTAAAATATCTGCTATGCAACGCAACACTAATAGGTCGACTAGCTAAATGGGTCATGATGCTGAGTGAATTTGACTAGTGAAATTTTTAGTGGCTGATATTCGCCAATTGGCTATTTTTTGAAATTCGGGAATCAAAATTTGGCTAATAAGTTTGACTTTTAAGGTGATCTGAATCGCCACATTTTTACAAATTTTTATTTTAGTTTTATTTAAATCGCTCAAAAATTTATTTTATTAATTTTTTTAACTCAAAGATTCGCCACAATGTTTGATATATGATTGGATTAGATTCGCCAACATTTTATAATATTTTGTAGAAATCTAAATTAATTCGCCAATAATATATCATAATTATTAGTTACTTTAGGGTTATATCAACAATCTTTAGTTGTCACCATTGATTTAAGATATAATCTAATGTTCTTGATTGTATTCCATGAGGTAAATTGTACCTACAAGTTGTAATTATTGTGGGGTTTGAAGTTGCTTTTGAATTGTTGATCTCAATGAAAATCAATGGTCTGAAAGCAATTTTTGGCTCCATGAGTATTACAAATTGTTGGTACATTTTATCTCGCAAAATACAAAGAAGACTATTAGATTACTTTAAGTTATTGGTAGAAACTAAATAAAGTAGAGTCTACCCCTTAAACACATTATTGATTTCCACCTTCAGGCCTTTACTTTTCTATAAAAAAACATTTTTTTAAAATAAAAGGATTTACAATAGTATTTAATTCATACTCTCATTATTTTCCAAGATTCGCCAATATTTTCTACAAAAAATAATTGATGTAAAAAGATTCACCAATAAAATTAATATTTTTCTTTAAAAAAAGGAAATACTCGCCAATAAAAATTATTCTTATTTTTTTTTAAATTAAATATTTGCCAAGATTTTATTCAATTTTTTGATCGAAAAGCTATAAAAGGACAAGTAATTGTGGATCAACTAGCTGAAGTGCCCCTGCGCGATGATACACCATTACACATTGAATTTCCTGATGCAGTTGATCTCACAGTCAGCAAGAAGACTTGGGAATTATATTTTGATGTCTCTTACATACAACATGGATCAGGTGCAGGAATCCTATTCATAATGCCTTAGGGGCACACTATCTGATAGGGAGATTGAGTGAGAAGTTACTCAATAAGCCTAAATTGGTTTAATTTGTTAAGTGGACCCAAGGATATGCTTTTTATTTTTTATTCAATTAGTGTTTTGCAACATCAAACTCCAACACCCACACCTCTCCTCAAACAACCACCCTATTGTGTGTTATGCAACTTTGTTCTAGCTTGCTTCCTCAATGTTACTCAAATCCTCCACCATAGGTCCACACCCCAAAATGATGTCTTTATTGTCATTATTGATTTAATTAGGCCCATTAGGTGTATTTAAACTATCCTTCAAGAATTTGGAAGGTTCTAACATCAATGAGGCAACCGGGTTCACTTTTTAGTAAAACAGGGCTAAAAGGCTACTAGCCCGTGGAGGCCTAATTTGAGTGAAATTTGCTTATATGGTGCAACAATGGCCAAGACAACCTAGGAAACTGACTTGGGAGGTGTATAAAAGGTCCATACTCAAATATTTTTGAGGTCTTAGCTCCTGAGAGGGTAGTACGAGGACTGTCCACATTTTGAGGCAAAGAAGTAGGGTTTTTGAGGGTTTTGTTCATGCAACAAAGGAAGTCTCTCCTACACCACACACCAAGCTTAAAAAATCTTCCATAACCTCTGCCCCATAATTTAGAACAATACTCCAACTCTTCCCTGCATGACATTTCATAAAACACTTGCTATGCAACAATAAAATGACTGTTAAATGCATTGTCACTGTTAAATTCACTATTTTTACTGCAATTTGAAGGGTTAGAACAACATGGAAACCTTCACCAAGGTATGAAATAACCTCGAAACACTTTTTAAATACCTTCCACAAGATTCCAAGGCATGAACATGTTCACAAAGCAAGTTTAGATCCAAAAGTCATTAAATTCCCCAAAATTGGGTACTTGCTGCTAGCCACAACTTGACTCAACTTCAAGGTAAAATAAACACTGTCTGGATCTCCAAATACATCCAAAACTCCAAGGAGACTAGGGAAGACCTCTGCCTTAAGTTTTTTCACTCAATTGACCTCTGAGCACAAACTTATTTGAGTCTTTTTCAAATTTACTAGCCAAGTCCATCTCCAACTTGCCTAACATGAACTCAAAAACACTTCCTTTTGCACAACCCTGGCCAAAAGATGAATTATTTACACTTTACATGAGAAATAAAACTTTTCTAAGTCCATCCATGGGAGCCCAAACCTGGAATTAGACAAGTTGATGCATTTTGGAGGCCAAAACCCTTGACAGGGTAGCCAAAGAGCAAAAATGAAACAATTTTACAAAACCAACTTCCAAATGCACGACCTGCAAAGAAATTACATAAAGTGCATTGAATATATAGAAATATCACTATAAAAAAGGTATATTATGGAAATGATGAGCTACAGTATGGACTGCTGTGCAAATGAGGCTCAAAACATGAGAAAAATCAGAAAATTGCTGCCCTTTTGATTAATTTTGATAGAAAGTACAAAAGCCAACCCTATACCAAGAAGAGGGAGGCATATATATAGAATTTTAAAGTGGTTATAAACTCTTTCATGGACATAAGGCATTTTTTGTCTTCTTTTTACAAAAAGTGTCCAAAATGATAACTTTTACAAGCAAAATGAGAACTTTTGTTGCTCCAAATGGCAATTTGAGCAACCTAACACAACCAACCTTCCAAAACCACCTAGGAATAATTAAAAACACTTTCTAAACATGTTTAAATTATTTTCAAAGCATGGCTAAGCCTATAAGGAAATTTCCCACTTTTTAGCCTTATTTGGCCTAGAAGCACAAAATTGACAATTCAAGGCCTAAGAAGCAAAAATTGATCTCTCAAGCACAAAATGAGATCAAAAACTTATGAAATGACTAAAAAAAACCTATGACAACATTTAAAAACTAACAAGACAATTAAGCATGAAAAATACCAAAAATGGAGAGTATAAGCAAAACTAGGTGCTCCTGCACCACTATCCCTAAATCATACAGGTTGAGCTTCCCATGTACAAATAATACTGTAGAGTATGAAACACTAATCATTGGTCTCAAGCTAGGAATTTAATGGTATATCATAGAAATTCATATCTATGGTGATTCCCAACTAGTTATCAACTAGATAAATGATGAGTACCAAACCAAGGATGATAAACTAATGCCCTACAAGAAACTGGTTGATGATTTCAAGAAATATTTTGTAGAGATCACTCTTGTTTAGATCCCTAGGAATGAAAATAAAGAAACATAAGCCATGGAAATGAACACATCTCTTTTACAAACTCAAGAGAATCAAGAGTGTTATGAATTCCTAGTGGAAGAACTCTTTTATCCTGCCCATGATTCCCCTGACACACACATTGTCTGCAATATATCCAGCACTAAATCCTCATGTCACTAGTACATTTGGAGCGGTTTTTCGATGAGCTATGGGATTTCTTTTGTTTTGTCAGATTAATTTTTTTTTTCAAAAATTACCCTTTGTTCGTCGGAATTTCGACGTGTTAAAATTTCACGTCAGAATTCGGACGAAAAACTGACAAACATTTCAGATCAGCTATGGGATTTGTTTTGCTTTGTTGGATTTTTTTTTTTTTTAAAGTATACCCCATGTTCATTGAAATTCAGACGTGTTAAAATTTCACGTCGGTATCCCGATGAACACATATTTTACCTGTTGATCGGCATCTGTTGGTCTGATGATTTTCATAGCCTCTTGATTTCTTCTTACTCATCGGGATAACATAAGACCATGACCTCTCTTTCTGCTAATCGGTGCGAGTTATCCCACTAGTCTCATCAGGCATCAGGATAGCTTCAAATGTGTTCATGTGATGGGCATAATTTCCCCGATGTCTTTTCCCTCAACGTAGCTCCTCCTGATACGTTATGTCTCCTTAGCATAAGCTTTGACCCTTTATCGCTATAACCCTTGCCGATGCGTTTTACTTTTGCCACTGTCCAGCAGGATAAGTCTTACCGATAACATTATTGGCTATCGGCAATACAAGTTTTCTCTATTGCCGCTAGTGTGCATTCTGTCAATGGACTTCATTGATGTATTCTATCCTGATCACATGCTTCTACTTGTGTGTTACCATCGGGTTGAACTTTGCTGATAGTTCAGATTTCATATTTCACATCAGAATTCCAACGAACACAAGGTATTTAAAAATAATAATAATTACGCGCCATCATCATATGCGAGATCAGGGTGCAAAAATTGGGAGGAAGCGGGCACAATTGCTGCAGATAGATGCTCGACAACAACTATAAAAGAGGTTGGTCCTTTCATTCTTTTCATCAAGATTTTTTTTGCAAGTTTCTTTGCTTTCCTTGCATTCTCTTGTTCACTTTATTTCCAGCTGTAACCAACTTTAATTCCGAGTAAGTGGCCCCATAGAATAGTAGGGCCTTTGCTTTCAGTTTGAATGAATTGGAATTTAATTTGAATAAAATGTCCCTACAATTCTATGGCCTTTGCTTTTCGGGTTGGCTAAATATTTTAAGTTTACTTTTGGTTTTTGCATTTGTCTGAAAAACTTCCATAAAAAGAGGTTCCTAACACCTCCCTTTATAATTGTAGGGCATGAGATTGTATTATGTCTGTATTCCTATAGAAAGAACATATTGCATGAGATTGTATTATGTCTGTATTCCTCTAGCAAGAACAAATGGGCATATCCCTTGCCCAGATGGTGAACTGTCCAGATCATCTATATTCCTATAGTAATAACGTGAACAATAAGAAGGGGGGGATCCCGGGAAGAGGGAAGAGAAGTGTGGAGCCAAGGGATATAGGTGGGTATCCTCCGTAGCTTCTTCCCCAACCATCCCCTCCCTGTGTAGGGATGAAAAAGTCAGGTGATTTGGAGCTACCCCTACTGGGGCCTCAGTTTCCCGCTACATGAATCCTGAGTTATTCCATTAAGAAAATTGCGACCAAATTATTAGCTTGAATTCCCTTTCCGAATAGTAGGGCGTTAGCAACTAGAAATCAAATTGTGACCAAATTATTAGCTCAAATTCCCTTGCCGAATAGTAGGGTGTTAGCAACTTGTTCACTTTGTTTAATGGTATCCACTTTGGCAAACTATGGATCCTAAACCTTCTTAACCTCTCCATTTTGTGGTTTCCAATTATAAAGATAAGTCACTTCATAGATTCTACAGGGGTCAACAATTCTTTGTGACTATAAACCCTTCCAGCCCTCAAAATAGCCCTTTGTATGGAAGAAGCTTTTCTATGATTATTTAGGATTCTACAGGCAGTTGCTTATACAATTTTCCCCATTGAAAGGGTCTCTTCATTTTATCTAGTTAGCAGATAAAATTTCTCATCTTGGGATGGCTCTTTATATGGTGTTTGCCAATCCTTAAATCCATGTACCAATTCAATCTTTATGTCAGCAAGAGTTTCCCACTTTTTATTGGATGTCTGTTGTTCCACACTTCTAGCATATTCATCAATATCAAGGGCCTTTAACACATGGGGATATTTTTTGACATGTTCAACTGCCATTTCTTGTGTTTCCTCATCCATATCATCTATATCATGTCCTGCATCTTCACAGTATACATCCTCAACCATTTTCTTGGCTAGTTCATATGACTGAATGAATTCTAGTATCATCCAGTGGATCCATAACATGGTTCCCAGAAGCTGCTTGCCTGGTCCCTCTAACCCTTAAAAAACCAAAAGCATTTATAAAGACAAGTCACTTCATAGCTTCTAAAGGGGTCAACAATTCTCTACGACTGTAAACCCTTCCAGCCCTCAAAATAGACCTTTGTATGGAAGCAAATTTTCTAGGTCCAAGGCCAGCTACAAATTGCATATTTTATTTGTTAGTTGCATATTTTGCTATGGGTTATTAGAAATCTAGGTATTTTTATAAAACTTTAAAAGAATTGATGGAGTAACTATAATAGCTCCATCAATTCAGTAACTTTATAGAACTTCGTGTATAGAATTGATGGAAACACTCCATCAATTCAGTAACTTTATAGTGGAATTCATAAATTTTATTTCCTTTTGTTACTAAATGATGGGCTCGACCCTCACGGGAGCCATATTTGTCCCTACATATAGTACTTATGTTCAAGTATTAAGAAAACTCTGTAATTGATGCATATTTAACTATTTTATCCTTCAAGTCTTTCATTAATGAACTTCAACAACAATGATCAAATAAACCATTCTTCTCAAGTTGAATGGAACCTTTTATACCAATGCATCTATGTTTTCCTACCCTCATGGATCAAGACTTGACATCAGCTAAACAATCTTCTTTATGTCATAGCATTTATCTAAAGTGCCTTTGGCATGCTTTAGATGTGTCAATATTAACTAGATTGAATATATTATTAAAGTCTCTTAACACATTCCATATACAAAATATTCCCCAAGCATCATTTTAACTGCTTCATACAGATGATGCCCTTTGAAAAGGAAAAGACCTTTTATCCTCCTATCTGTTAT
This sequence comes from Cryptomeria japonica, assembly GCF_030272615.1. Classification (NCBI taxonomy): domain Eukaryota; kingdom Viridiplantae; phylum Streptophyta; class Pinopsida; order Cupressales; family Cupressaceae; genus Cryptomeria; species Cryptomeria japonica. The sequence continues at coordinate 445,961,217 of NC_081414.1, read as the reverse complement.
CTTGCCCAAAAATGGCACCAATTTCTTGTTAGTCAAGAATGTGAAATTCGCTTCCATTATGCACACTAACCAAAACCACCCTACACTTGCAGCTTTGAGCAAGAAAACAAAATTGACGGCCACAAAAAATCCCGAGGCTTTAAATTCATTAACATCGATCATCAAAATTAAAGGCTTAACACATGAAACATCATTCCTCGCATCTACCAGACTATGTGCACTATCCTTCCTCATGGGCTATCATTGAATACACATTCATATATTAGAAATAATAATAATAGTATATTAGAAATAATAATAGTATACTAGAAATAATAATAGTATAATAGAAATAATGGATTAACATTTTGTGGATTAGACTGAGCAATTTTGACAGCTTTTGCAATTTTCAACCAAATGATCTCCTATCAACCTAGGACTCCTCAAACATGCTAAATATGACATAAAAACATTAATTACATCAATTTCATCACTTTTGGCCACCTCTGGAGGCATTGACTATTGTTGACCTATTCAGGACCTAGTTGGCCTAGACATGACAAAAAATGGCACAATGGCCTTACAACTTTGATCCAATACATGGAATGACCTCAAAACTCCACCTTTTCAGACCTCAAATTGATGATGAAATTAGAAATCCACATTTTCTCTAAAAACTAATGCCTGAACTGATGAATAATACTAAGAACTTGCATTCTAACTTGAAGTTCACTTAACTGAAACTCCCACCCTTTAGTCATTTCCATGTGCATGTTTATGGTAGTCCAATCTACAAAAAAATACTATCATGACTGCACTTTCATTTCTCATAGAAGGTGATCATATCTCCATGTTGCATTATCTAATCTCAAACTTACTATCATGTGCCTCTATATTTAGAACCTGATTTCTATCACAATCCTTATTCTTCACTCATTACTCATCTGCAACACTGTATCACCAATGTACTGAGCCTCTGTGCATGCCTTATGACTATTACATCTTTGAATGCCTTTGAGTTCTTTTTTTCTTTGATAGACTTGATCTTCTTATCTCTCTATGATTGTACTTTGTCTTTGATTTGCTTTGCGACAAGGCTTTTATGGACTACAATTGGCATTGATGGAATCTCCTTGTATTTCCCTTAAGTTTGGGGCCTTGAAATGGAGTGTACACCTTATGATGACACTGTCTACTTTGTGTTCTACAATATTCTCATGTCTCCAACTTAGATTATTATCTTTTATGACTAGATATATCTTTGTAAGTGCTTTCTTTGTCAATCATTATCTCCTTGAGCTGTGTATGCCTAAGACTGAAATACTATTCTTGATAGTCTTGCTGCTCACTATTTTATAGAGTTTTCCTTAGGCATGTGCACTATCACATGTTTCCCTTTAAACAAGGTCTAGGACTATACCTAACCCTACACTATTATTCATGATTGCATACTGAGTTCTAGGTCTTTATCTTTATAATATCCTCCTTTGATAGTATTTTTAAACAACAATATGACTATCTGTATGACTATTTATGAATGCTTTATGTACTGGCTGCAAGACATTTTTTCCATTTACTATTATGATTCCTTATGATAAGTCTTCTCATGCATTCTTGTAGCTATTTCATCTTTATCTTCCTGATATTGAAGTACCTACTAGGCTTAATCCTTTGTAAGCTCACTGATATTAATGCTACTGATACTAATCCTTTGTAATTGGCAAAAGTCAACCCGATGGTAATACCGACAAGTAGAAGCATGTGATCGAGATAACATACACTATTTAAGTTCATCGATATAACACACACTAGCGGCAATGGAGAAATCTTGTCTCGTCGATAGCTGATGAGGCTATTGGTACGATGTATCTCGATGGACACTGGCAAAAAGTAAAATGTATCAGCAAAGGTTACGACAATAAAGGGTCATTGGTGTAGACAAAAGCAGTCAGGATTTTTTATTTTTTTTAAAATGTTGGGGAAAGTCGGAATTTCAATCAACACCACAAGACAACTAATGATGTTTCCATACTTGTGATGACAAAAATGTCATAGGATGCAGCCTCCTCTGTCGTCTTAATCATCAAAATTCTGACATCTCCTTGAAGATGGTCCATTGATAGAACACACACTAGTGGCAATGGAGAAATCATGTCTCACCGATAGCCGATGAGGCTATCGGTAAGACTTATCCCAATAGAAACTGGCAAAAGTAAAATGCATCAGCAAAGGTTACGACGTTAAAGGGTCATTGACAATGTAGAAATCTTGTCTTGCTGATAGCTGATGAGGCTATCAATAAGACTTATCCCGATGGACACTGCCAAACTAAAAATGCATCGGCAAAGGTTACGATGATATATAAAGGGTCATCGGCAGAGGTTACAATGATAAAGGATGCAACAAGGTTCAAATTTTGACATCTCCTCGTCAAAAAACATACTGCAGGTGCATAGAAATTTCTGACATGGTGTTGTCTGAATTTCGACGTGAATCCCGTTGTTAGAATCACCGACAAAAAAATAGCGACAAACAAATATGTCAAAATTTTGACATTTACTTGTCTGAGTTCTGACGAACGGTCATCAAAAAACTACTCCAAATGTACTAGTGCGTTATTGCCCAACATATATTTACTTGAAAGATAATATCCTTCCCCTAGATCTCTCACGAAACCAGAATGAAACTTTATCCATCAATCCACTCGCTACACCATTATCGTTGATACCCTTTACAGACGAGGTCTGGATAACACTCTCCTCAGGTGCCTCAAACATGATGAATCCAAAAAAGCCTTAAATGAAGTCCATGAAGGTATTTGTGGCACACATTCAAGTGGTGTTATGCTAGCCAAGAAACTCATACGCTTGGGTTATTATTGGCCCACTATGGAAAGAGATTCCTTTACATATGCTAAGAAATTTAAACAATGTCAGATTCACGACAATCTGATACATGCACCAACACAAGAGCGGCATCCATTTTGAGGAGGATCATGGCCATTTTCTCAATGGGGTCTGGATCTGATAGGAAAGATTCACCCTTTATCTTCAAATGGACACAAGTTCACCCTGATTGCCACAAAATACTTTACTAAATGGATTGAAGCAGTGCCTTTGACAATAGTGACAGGGAAACAAATAAGTTATTTTATCATCCATTATATCATCTATCGCTACAACATTCCCATCTCCATTATCACCGATAATGGAAGACCCTTTAAGAATCAAGATGTGCAAGAACTATGTGAGAGATTCCAAATCCAACATAGATTCTCAACACCCTACTATCCTCAAGGGAATGGTCAAGCCGAGGCATCCAACAAAACAATCCTGAAAATTTTGAAGAAGATAGTAAATGAAGCTGGTAAGGACTGGTATGTTCAGTTGAATCCTGCTCTATGGGCTTATCGCACTAGCATCTATACACCCACTGGGGAAAATACATATTGTCTTATGTATGGGTTAGAAGAAATCTTACCAATTGAAATAGAGATGCCTTCTCTATAGGTGTCACTAAAGGGACTTATTCCAGATGAGGAGCAAAGAGTATCCAGGTTACAAGAACAAGAATTGTTGCAAGAGCATCGCCAAAATGCTTCTGATCACTTACAAGAATATCAAAAAAGGATGGTGAGAAGCTACAATAATTGGGTCAAGCCAAGAGTAATTCAGTTGGGAGATGTTGTCTTAAAAGAAAATCCACGTAACCAACAAGATCGAGAGAAAAAGGGAAAATTTGAACCAAGCCGGTTAGGTCCTTTTGTTGTGGTTGTTGTATATGGATATGGAGCTTACAAATTGTCAACACCAGAAGGCAAGTGGTTTGAAGAACCTATCAACACAATGGATCTGAATAAGTTTTATGTCTAAAAGTAGAAAATCCAAAAATAGTGAAAAAGAAAAAAATAATAATACAAAAAAAATAGCGAAAACAGTGAAAAATAAAAAAATGAAATATGAGGAAAAATGCAATAAAACAAATGGTGAAAACCTGGCAACATGCGCTATCTGTCAGCTAGCTCTTCCATCTATGAGTTCATGATTTATTTTTGCATCCATCCATCACATTTGTATATATCCATCATACAGATTTTGTACATAATCAGACAACACATAGTTTGGATCATCGTTGTATATCCATAATAAAGTTTGTTTCTAGATGGGGCAAAATATTGTTGTGAGATTAATCAAATAGGTAGAACAATAGTTAGGAAATACTTGTCAAGAAAAAACTGAGACACATCCAATGTTAAACACAAGATCAAATCACCAACCATCAACTATCAGTTAAACATTGCAAACACATATCAATGGATGATAACTTTTGACTAATGATTTTAACACTTTGACAACAATAGTTCAACTATTGTATCTTAATTTTCGCTATCATGATTCCTGAGTGACTTGAGGATGTCTCTGACTAGAGGAACAAGGAACGTGTTATTTTCTTGTCTACTATCTATAAATTAATCATTAATAATGTGCAAATTTATCTCAGGACATGATCATCTAAGTATCATTGAAGACATTTCGGATTTGCAAATAGGAATGGTTAATACTACTTTTTTAAGCAAGCAACACTCAGGTCATCTTGGTTCAATTATACCTCGATGCTTGTGCTAACTTGCAATATCAATACCCAGGAAATTAGTTCTCAGGTCATCATGGTTCAATTATACCATTGATGTTTGCACTCACTTCCCTCATTTTAAAGGCTCAATGGTGATAAAAAGAAATGACCAAATGACCGGTCCAATTACAAGATTACATTTGCATATTTAAAGTAGATTGCATTTCATTTTGCATGGGATCAAAAGAGCTCATAGTTTCCAAGGCCAAAATATTCAAAATAGGTGTTATCTCTCTTATTAAGTGATTGAGTACATCTGACATTAACAAAAATAATCAATTCATTCATCCTGCATGATAAGTTAGTTCATTTCATTACATGTAAGCATTGCATAATAAGACATCACTCATTCATTTAGTTAGATCATTGCATCACATCCATCTCATATCAATCACGTATTTTAATGACATCATCATTGCATTGCATTGCATCCACCTCATATAAGTATGCATGGGAAAAATCATAAAAACATCATAAAAATAGAAAGCATGGCACATACATCACATAAGACATACCCATACATCATGTAAATAATGTATCATCATATGAGAAGCATACATCCATCATCTATAATCCATACCCATATAGAAAGTAAAGCCTACGTCATGTAAATAGTTGCACAATATAATCATACAACAATTAAAATACATCCATAATCTCATAGGTTATATAGAGCAAGTAGAATTGATTGCATATCATATCATAAAAAATAATCAATGTCTGATGTACAATGACATCACAAAAATATATGAGATACATAACAATAATACATCATGGGAATCATCAATATCTCATCACAAAAATGTGTCTACATCAACGTCCCGTATTAGTGTGACCACTAGGACGTGGAGTGAAACTCTGTCCTGATGCGGTAGGTCTCGTAACATCAATTGATACCCCTGTACCTGGGTCTCCACCCGAGGGATCTCTCTGAAGTGGCCCTATCACTCCTTGGATCTCAGATTGGCTCTATCCTGATCTCCTGCTCATCTGTGAAAATCTTGGAGCCCTTTGATCAACAGGAACAACAAAGTAGTATAAGGTCCTGTAATACTCAGCCTCTCAAATTTCCTAATGCATCATCTTCAAGGAAGCCTTGCCTAAACTAGACCCTCCTAAAATTTGTAATTGTGCTTCGGCCTGTTGGCACCTAGCCTTGGTTGCATCTCTCTCTACCATGAGAGAGGCCATCTGAGCCTCTACCTGGGCAATCTATGCCTGTGCCTGTATCTGTACCTGGGCCATCTATGTATGTTGCCGTACCTATAACTGTGCCATCTGGACCTGTAGCTGGGCTATTTGAGATTCTCTCTCTTCCAATCGACCCTCTAGCTACTGAAATTGACCCTACAGTTCACTAATTTGATCCTACTGCTTATGAGATGACATCCTAATGAGGATCCGTTGTGGTGCCTCTGCCTGTGGCTGCTCAACCTGTGGTACCCCTATCTGTACCTCCTCAACCTATGGTACTCCTTCCTATACTTTCTCAACCTGGGGAACCTCTTGCTTTGGGACCTGCTGCCCTTGGTCCATTGGACTTGATCTCCTCCATTTGACCACCCGGGTCACCCAATACATAGGTATCTCTCTAGCAAGTCTAGAACTATCGATTCCTGGCATGTTTTTCGATAACACTGCCACCGCTCTATCATCTCCTCCATCTCCATCTCCACCACCATAATCTATTGCATCTCCACCATATCCATCTCTGTCATCCCCTCCATGTACACCATCATCTCCACCCCCACCTCCTCTGCTCTTGCCATCCCTTGGCTGTCTTGGAGCTCTGCTTTGTGGCCTCTCATCATCCTTATCAAAGGCTGTCTCTGGCTCATCAAGACAAGTCAATCTAGGAAACCTATGTGCAGTAAAATATGTAGCGTACCCACCAGTCATCCCACTATTATTGATACCTATAGAATAGTCCCAATCCTGTAGCCCCATGATAGGTACTCTACACATGCCTGCTCATATGAAATAGTGGGCCCCCAAGTAGACACATAAAGTCTCCTACACACATAGTGGGATGTACCTTGTAGAATCCCCTATATCCTGCCATACTGTCTCAACACCCTTGTACAAAGGAATCACTCAATAACATAGGGTGTAGATACAATTAGGTACCAAGTCAAGAATACATAAGGCATCTCAACTGCATCCTCTAGCCAGACCTCAAAATCTCTATAAGGTCTCCATACCACTATATCCAGGTCATCTAGCATTCGTCTCCAATACTCCAATTTGCCTAGATTTTGCTGGACAATAATACCTGGATATCCATGTGCATAAGGCCTACCTATAGGTCTCTCTCTATCTGTCAATGGTCATGTGATGGGCAGATGATTCCAGACCCATATTTGGAGAACACTCACCCCTATTGACAATGCAACTGATCTCTGGTACACTACTCGGTGCACATCATAATACAGGTGGGCCAACATGCAAGATCCCCATGCAAATTAAGTCCCCCATGTAACCAACTACTCAAGGAGATGACCCCATCCAATGGATAATCCCTTTGATCTATGATTAGGACAAAGGAAACCCCTGATGAATCCGACAAGCACAATAGGTAATGTGGCATAACCTAGATCTAACATCTCCTGCCATACAATGTCATATCCGCCAATCTCATCATTGTCAAAAACTCTGCGAAGTGCATCAGTACCACCCTGCTCACTGAGATCATAATATACCAACTCTCCCATCACTGGGATGCACAGTATTCGGTACACATCCTCTGGTGTAACTGTCATCTTGCTGATTGGTAGGTGTAAAGTATTATGCTCACTATGCCAATGCTCAACCAATGCTATCAATAATCCACGGTTAATCAAAGGATGGGGCATATCAAGAAGGGAAGATAAGCCACACCTATCGACGTGGTCTTGCTCTGCTTGGCTAAGGCGGGGGGTATCAACATCCAAGTCTTTGGGAAGCACTCCCAAGACTGGAGGACACTAAAGGGATCCTGTAATCAAATCATATCAACATATCCATAACTCGATTTATGTAGTGCCCAAACTTCAGGGCAAAAACACAACAATTTTTTTTATAAACAGGGCCTATTTACTCGAGTTTACATAATGTGAAGACGTGGTTGCTCACTATGTTTTAACTAACTTGATTATCCTAGCATCAACTTAATGTGATCTCCAATTAATGCCTTATTTAAATTTTAATTAAAAATGGCGACATGCAATGTACATTGACTATGTGGGGTAAATTTATCCCCCTAAGCCATTGCACTACATTACACGCAATGGGGAATAGTAATTTAAAATAAATTAAAGATATCATCCCTAGAGTTAGAAACAATACTTTAATTTGGTTATTAAAATTATTTATTAATTCACAACTAAGTGCTTGAAATAGCCCCATTCACTTAAAATATAACTTCCAAAGGTTTATAATCCATTACCCCTTGAAATAGCTAATTAAGTTCATTTTCGTTTAGAGTTAATTAAATTAACTCAAATAATACCATTTTAACTTTATTGCTAAATGTATTATTTAATTGTGAAATTTTCATCTTTATCATATTAATATTAATATAAATTATTTATATTAATATTAATTTAATAATCACGAGTATCTATATACCAACATGGTCATTTTACTATATTTAAAATTATTACGATCCTCGAGTATTAATATTATTTTATTAACCCAAGGTGTCCATTTATATTTGCTATATATATATGTGTGTGTGTGTGTGTGTGTGTGTATTTACCCTAAGGGATGAAAGAATACATCCCTTTTATTCATAAAAAAAAACTACATACCAATATATATTTGTATATGTATTTATTTGCATACCCCATGTGTATGTAAATAAATAACATAAATATTATTAAAAAATGCCACTAACCTACACAGCCCTAAAATCCGATTTTTTCATATTATTGTTAGGTTTTCCTTTTTTTTAAATAAATCCCCTTTTATATCTTTATGCCCTAACATACTTTAGGGTTCTATTTTTTTGCAGGGAGTTCGAATGCTACTGGGTGCCCCCATTTTTTGTTGCAGGGCCGAACATGGAAGGCGAAAGGGTTTTAACGACAGGCGTTTGGAGGGGAGCTGCCGTGGTGGGTCGGCCCCCGCAAGTGAGTCGTGACCCACCTAAGTGGAACACGACCCACACGCCGCCCTCGAGCTTCCCCATCTAAAAAAAATAGTTTATTATATATATACATACATACATACATACAAACATACATACATACATACATACATATATATATATATTTCAGCATACATACATATATATATATATATATATATATATATATATGCTTGCTCAATTTTTTTTTAAATAATCTATATATATATATGCTTGCTCAATTTTTTTTTAATAAGATTATAAAACAATTTTCCAGTTTTGTTTATTTGTAGGGTTTTGAATATGTATATATATATTTATAAATACCCTAAGAGAAATATTTAATCCAATTTGGTTTTATTCCTGAATAGTTAGTTGCAGGTTTAAGAGGAGAAACACACACACACACACATATATATTCTTATGTATATAGGTGTATGTAAAATGCATATATAGCATTTAAATCTGAGTTTTTATTGGATAACTTGTAGGCATATTTCTAAATCATTTACAAATGTAAAGTGAGTAGATTTAAACTCATTTATTTTACTTTCACTGTAATAGATTTTTTTTTTTTTTTTTTAACCTTGGATTAAATCTAATTACTTTATCTTTTCCAAGCAATTTAGACTTCTGCATTGATACAAATGTAAATGCTGTAAATAAAATGAAACTCTTTCTTTTCTCCTTTCAAGTTGACATTTGAAATAATCATCTAGGAATGAAAACTAACCATGAGATTATAATAGAATGTAAATAATACTAGTTTAGGAATTGCATGGTTTTATTGATTTTCTCCCATTATTTTAAATCTGAAAATAACAACTCAATACCATTTAAAAAGTAAATCTTTTTCAAGCTTGTATTTCTATCAAATAAAGAATTACAAAAGATTAACTAATACTTTTCTTGTGTCTTTTGTTTTGCTACTAAATACATAAACTTAATGGAATAAATACATTCTTTTCACATATTTTTTTTTTTGAAAACTCAATAGTAGGAAAGTGAAATACATAGGTTTCTCTCCCTATTACAATCTTTTTTCTAGATTTCATTAATCACTTGAAAATAAGCATAAACTGAAATAATCATGTAGTTGCAACTAGATAACATTCCTTAATCAGCCACATAGGTAACTCTTTATCTTCCATCTTCTACAACCAATATTTAGACCTGCAAATAGAAGAACTCTTTTGGTCGTGACCATGGAGGCTCACCTCCCAACCTAGGCCTACAAGAGGCCACCCCCAAGCTTGGGAGAACTAGGTACCAAATAGTTTACAAACAAGCTTAACACACATACAATTTCCAGAATACAAAGAAGAAGCAAACAAAACAAAAACTCCCTGTTGGTATTTGGAGGAATTGATTATGTGTTGTATTGATGTTTTGTCATTGATGTCAACACTAGCTATTTTGGCTATTTACCGATATTCTTTTGGTCCCAATAGGATGTCTGGTTTCTAGTTGGTTATATCATGTTGATCTGGTATACTCCGATATGTTTTGGCTTATGGAATTGTCTTAGATCTGCTATTCATGCTACTCAGATATATGTTCAATCAATTGGTATTGATTTGGTGATCGGATACTATCTTATATGCTGGTAAGCTTGGTTTGTTGATCCGGTGAGGGTTTCACTGATAGAGATTTATTGAAGATCTTTTGATACTATGCATAAGTGGTGGTGGTGTGGATTCTAGTAAGGATTAAGGATGTTGATGGTTATCATGTTCGTGTTCTAGTTGATCGGCGGTGTTGCATTTAGCACCAGACCTAATCTATGCTATCTAGGTTATGGACCGACTTAATGTAACATGTTGTTGGGACTCCTCGATGTGTTTCTGGGATGACTTATGGGTTGGATGATATTTGTTTGGTCTTGAGCCAACATGTTTTATAATTATGTAATAGTTTTATTATCTGGTGGTCGACCTAATTGTTTAAGGTCGAGGGTTTGTATATATATGTGTATGATCTCATTATAGATCAAGTGATGCAAGCGAATAATGTAATAATCATTCATGCAAAAGATTTGGTTGATCATAGGTGATTGAGTTAGGTTTATGCAAGAGGTTTAAGGCCTCTGGTATTGAGCTTAACCAGAACTGTACTTAGGAATAGGAGATACTATTATTGTAGTTCATTCTTCCTTCCAGATTGTAGTATGGATTTGTTATGTAGTCAGTGAGACTCCTTTTGTAATGAGAAGTGTGCTCTAGGCTATTGACCTTCCTCCAAGTGCAGGCCCCTCAATTTGTAATCACATACTTACTATAGAAGTATTATCTGACTGTGGAAAAGCTTCCCATCATGGTTTATCCCTTTACCGAGTTTTCCACATATAAATCTTGGTGTTATGTGGATGGTAACTATTCTCTAATTGTTGGTTGTGCTTAATTGGTATATCTGTTAATTTGGTAATTGGTTTATGTATTCTGGTATTGATCTTATGTGTTTCGATAATAAAGTTTTAAATGCTTAAGGTTTCGGTAATCTAGTGACAACTGATTCACCCCCCCTCTTAGTTGTCCTCCAGTTATTTGAACTGTCTAACAATTGGTATCAGAGCTTTGGTCCTCTCTACAGAATCTTAAATCCTTGAGGAAGATCCTATGGCATCTAACAGTTCAAATCATCTAGTTCATTTGCAGTTGTCTTTCGGAGAGAAATTCCTAGGCTTGATGGAAAAAAATATAGAGTATGGAAGATTCAGATGGAGACTCATTTGAGATGTCTTGGTAAGGAAATTTGACAAATCACAGAGAAAGGGGTTTTTAAATCCTGCATATGGAAATCCTCCTTCGACAAACTTGGATAAGGAGGTTGAGAATGATTGTAGAGCTAGAGAAGCCCTCTTGTGTGCACTATCTGATCAACAAATAATGAGATTGATTGATAAATCAACAACAAAAGCTATATGGGACAAGTTGGAGACTCTAAATGAAGGTGACCCTACTATTAAGATTCCTAAACTTGATGGTTACCGGGTGAGATATGAAAATTTGAAGATGGAAGAAGATGAAAGGGTAAATGAAATTGTCATGGGAATTCAATGTTGTGGTGAATCTTTGAGTGAAGATGAAATAGTTTCTAAAGTTTTGAGAACTTTACCACTGGCTTATAAAATGAAGGCTACTACAATTAATGAATTTAGAAAAATGGCTAATACTTCTATCAATATAGAGATACCTTGGTTGGGAAATTGTCTTCTTTTGAGCTTGAAGAATTTGGACCTTTTGGAGCTGTGAAGTCTGAACCTGCTTTTCATGCATTTACATCATCAACCAACAAGAAAGATTGGAAAGCTTTGTATGCAAAGGAATTGGATGATATGAAGAGAGAAGATGAATAATTTGAGAAACTTGAAGCCCTATTTGCTAGAAGAGTACCTAAAGGACCGGTAGGAATTAAGTATGAAGGAAAAACACCCTTTAAATGTTTTGCATGTAAAAAGATATGTCATTTTGCATCTAGATATCCTGAAAGGAATTCAAGATTTGAATAAAGAGATAGAAGATCTTTTAAGCCTAACCTTGGATATCAAAACAAGCATAAGTATAGGAGAAACAAAGATAAATCATGTTACTTTGCAGATGAGGAAGGTGTGATTGATTCTGATGATGAACTGACACAAGACTCTGCTAGTGGTTCCAACAATGGAAAGGAATGGGTGTTCCTAGCTATCAAGGAAGATGATATGGTACTGGAAGAAAATCTACTTGAAGAAATGACCCTTGCTGCTAAATTGAAGATAAGGATGAATGAGTAATAGACAGTAGATGTTCACATCATATGGCTAGAGATAAAAGAAAGTTTCTATCTTTGCAAGAATTTGATGGCAGTCTAGTTAGATTTGGAGATGATAAAGCATGCATGATCAAAGGAAGAGGAACCATATCATTAGATGGTAAGAACAATACTGATAATGTTTATTATGTTGAAGGTTTAAGGCACAAACTTTTGAGTGTAGGACAGTTGGTGGATAAGGGATTTCAATTACAATTCAAGGATGGAAAATGCAAGATCATTAATAGATCTGGATTAGAGATTGCTACCGGTACTTAGAAAAAATGTAATATATTTCATTTGAATTCTGGTGAGAAGACATGTTTGATTGCATGGTAAATATCAGTTCAACTAAGGTAGTTAGAGATATACCTAAGATTGTGAAGCCCTATAATCCGGTATGTAAAGAATGTCAAATGGGAAAATGAGGTCAGAACCTCTTTTAAGAGTATACAAGAAAAATCTAACGAGGTTCTTGATCTTATTCATACTAATTTGTGTGGTCCTGCTAGAATCAAAAGTTTTCAAGGTGATAGATATTTTATGCTAATCATTGATGATTATTCTAGAATGATGTGGGTTACTTTTTTAAGGGAAAAATATGAGGCTTTTAAAAATTTTAAAATCTTTAAAGCTAAGGTTGAAACTGAGACATGATTGAAGATTAAGTGCTTAAGGTCAGATCATGGTGGAGTATTCACATCCAGTGAGTTTAATAACTTTTGTGAGAAGTGTGGCATAAGGAGACAATTTTCTACTCCCCAGACACCTCAACATAATGGAGTTGTGGAAAGAAAGAACACAACTATCTTGGATGCTACTAGAACCATGATGATGGAAGCTAATCTACCTCATATCTAGTAGAGAGAAGTAGTGAGCACAACAATTTATACATTCAACAAAGTTCATATCAAAGGAGAAACCGGTAAGACACCTTATGAGTTATGGTTTGGCAATACACCTACAGTTAAGTACTTCAAAATATTTGGTAGTAAATGTTATATCAAGAGAGATGATTTCATTGGCAAGTTTGATCCTAGATGTGATGAAGGAATATTTCTTGGTTATTATAATGAAAGAAAAGCATACAGATGTTATAACAAAAGATTGCAGAGAATTGTGGAGAGCACTAATGTCAAGGTGGATGAGTGAATAGAAGTCAAATTAGAATTTATGAGAAAGAACCATCAGTGGAAATGATCATAACTGAACCGGTAACACCTTTACTGAAACAAAATGCTGAACCAGTTACTCCAGCAGCATCAAAAAATTCAATAGTAACTGAAGATCAAGGAAGAGGAATAGAGAATCAGAAGACTCCCAAGTATGTAAGGTTGAATCATTTAGAAGATCAGATCATTGGGGATAAGAACAAAGGAGTGATGACAAGAAGAAGATTGGCAGCTGATGAGGTATGTTTAATTTCTCAAATTGAACCAGTATCAGTAATTGAAGCATGTAGATGAATGTTGGATGAAAGCTATGGAAGAAGAATTAGATTAGATAGAAAAGAATAACACATGGATTTTAATTCCTCGGCCTAAAAATAAGAATGTTATTGGAACTAAATGGGTTTTTAGGAATAAATTAAATGAAGATGGACAAGTTGTGAGGAATAAAGCTAGATTGGTTTGTAAGGGATATTCACAGAAGGAAGGAATTGATTATGGTGAAACCTTTGCACCTGTAGCTAGGATTGAAGCTGTAAAATTATTTCTTGCCTATGTTGCACATAAAAATTATAAGGTTTATCATATGGATGTTAAGTGTGCTTTTTTGAATGGGGATCTTGATGAGGAAATTTATATTGAGCAACCTGATGGATTTTCACTTTTAGATGATAAAAACATGTGCAGGTTAAAGAAAGCCTTATATGGATTGAAACAGGAACCTAGAGCTTGGTATGCAAGGTTGCACAAATATCTTTTAAAACTTGGTTTCACTAAAGGTAATCCTGTTAGTAATCTATATTATAGTCACTGATGATGATATACTTATTGTTGAGGTCTTTGTTGATGACATCATTTTTGGAGGTGAGGATAAGTTATGCATGGAATTTTCTAACAATATGGAGAATGAATTTGAGATGTCTATGATTGGGGAAATGAAATTTTTCTTAGGTTTGCAAATTACTCAGACTGATAAAGGTATTTTCATCTGTCAAACTAAGTATTCTAGAGAGTTGTTGAAGAAATTTGGTATGGAAAATTCTAAACTAGTTAGTACTCCTATGGTTACAAGTGAGAAATTGACAAAGAAAGATGAATCAACACTGCTAAATCCTACAAGATACAAGTCTATGATTGGAGGTCTTCTATATTTGACTCAGACTAGACTGGATATTATGAATGCAGTTTGCATTGCATCAAGATATCAAAGTGATCCTAGAGAAATCATGAGAGTGTGGTGAAAAGTATTTTTAGATACTTACAAGGAACATCTGAATATGGTTTGTGGTATCCTAACGATGTTGAATTTACCTTATGTGCATATACAAATGCAGACTGGGCAAGTGATGTTGATGATCAGAAAAGTACTTCCGGTGGAGCTTTCTTTCTTGGAAAGAAACTTATTTCATGGATTAGCAAGAAAAATCATGTACTTCTTTATCTACCACTGAAGTTGAGTATGTTGCTGCTGCTACTAACTGTACACAAGTTCTATAGATGAAGAAAATGTTAAAGGACATAAAATTGCATTGCAATGGATTGGTAGTTATTCACTACGATAATTCTGCTGCTATAGACATATCAAAGAATCCGGTATTTCACTCTAAGACAAAGCACATATCTATCAAGTATAACTTTTTGAAGGAAAAGGTGGAAGAAAATGAAGTTATATTGGTTTATGTGAACACTAAAGAGTAGATTGCAGACATCTTCACTAAACCTTTGCCTAAAGAATCATTTGAGTACCTCAGAGATAGATTAGGGGTTTCTGCCCCTCCGATAGAAAACTGATTGATGCTATTTAACATCAGTCTAGTATGCATTATCAGAGCTATTATTCATTCCAGATTGATGTGGTGATGCTACTACTCAAGGGGAGTAGTTAGTCTTGTGATTCAGTGGTTTATGATTTTGATTTGATATTTATGTCAGATCTTTGACATTGATGTCAAAGGGGGAGAGATATTCATTTGAAAAAATTAAGGAGTTATATACATTGGGGGGAGAAATTTACAGAACTTAATTGTGATATCATCTACAGGGAGAGTATGGATCAGAACTTCATTGCTATATTCTTGTGTGGGAGATTTGTTTGACATTTCTTGGCACTTGGATATTTTTCACATCTAGTGTTTCCATCAATGTCAAAGGGGGGAGATTATTATAATTTAGAGGAATTGATTATGTGTTGCATTGATGTTTTGTCATTGATGTCAACACTAGCTGTTTTGGCTATTGACCGGTATCCTTTTGGTCCCGGTAGGATGTTTGGTTTCTGGTTGGTTAGATCATGTTGATTTGGTATACTCCGGTATGTTTTGGCTTATGGAATTGGCTTAGATATTCTATTCATGCTACTTAGATATATGTTCAGTCAGTTGGTATTAATTTGGTGATCGAATGCTATCTTATATGCTAGTAAGCCTGGTTTTTTAATCCAGTGAGGGTTTCACTAGTAGAGTTTTGTTGAAGATCTTTTGATACTATGCATAAGTAGTGTTGGTACGACTTCTAGTAAGGATTCAGGATGCTAATGCTTATCATGTTCATGTTCTAGTTGATTGGTGGTGATGCATTTAGCACCAAACCTATTCTGTGCTATCTAGGTTATGGACCGACTTAATGTAACGTGTTGTTGGGACTCCTCGATGTGTTTCTAAGATGACTTATGGGTTGGATGATATTTTTTTGGTCTTAGACCGACATGTTTTATAATTATGTAATAGGTTTTATTATCTGGTGGCCGATCTAATTGTTTAAAGTTGAGAGTTTGTCTATATATATGTATGATCTCATTGTAGATCAAGTGATGCAAGCGAATAATGTAATAATCATTCATGCATAGGATTTGGTCGATCATAGGTGATCGAGTTGGGTTTATGCAAGAGGTTTAAGGCCTCCGGTTGTGAGATTAACTGGAACCGTACTCAGGCATAGGAGATGCTATTATTTCAGTTCATTCTTCCTTCCAGATTGTAGTCTAGATTTCTTATGTAGTGAGTGAGACTCTTTTTGTAATGAGAAATGTTCTCTAGGCTATTGGTCTTCCTGCAAGTGCAGGCCCCTCAATTTGTAATCACATACTTACTGGAAAATTATTATTTGACTATGGGTAGGCTTCCTACCATGGTTTTTCCCTTTACCGGGTTTTCCACGTACAAATCTTGGTGTTATGTGGATGGTAACTATTCTCTAATTATTGGTTGTGCTTAATTGGTATATCTATTGATTTGGTAATTGGTTTATATATTTCGGTATTGATCATATGTGTTCTAGTAATAAAGTTTTAAATGCTTAAGGTTCCAATAATCTGATGACAATTGATACACCCCCCTCTCAGTTGTCCTCCATTTATTTGAAGTGTCTAACACTCCCAATCGAAGCTTAACACATAGTCATAAAATGACATTTTCAAAGAGGGGTGAAGGTGGACTAGACATGGGGAGATACACAAGTATATTAGAATAACCAAAGCCATCACAAGGCCAAAAACCTCCTTCCAAACTTGGCCTCTCATAACCATAAAAATATCCCTTATGACCCTCTAAGTCTTTCAAGCCAAATCCTCCCTTATGACCCCCAATTTAAACAAAATAATATGCAGCAAGGATCCTAGATCCTTGTTTCCCTCTCTTCTTGGAAGAGAGACTCTACTCCCTATGACTATCATACTCCCTTCACCCCAAGACTACTCTGCCCTCCCAAGGGTGATTTTGGTCTTGACTCCCATAACAAAATACATATGAAAGCATTATACAATATGCAATACTCAATAAAAAATCATAATAACACAATTCTCAAGTCACAAACAAATGTGCATTTACAACATGCAGATTTTCACATAAAGAAACAAGAATATGCATTTTAATCCAAGGGTGACAACACACCAAACTCAACTCTTACAAATGGAATTTGCTATAAGATTTGATGAAGATCCTCCAACCCAATCCAACAGGATTCCAACTAGCTGCAAGCTTCTTCCTTAGCTAATTTTTTTCTTTTTCCAATTCAAATTCTTTGAACAACTCTTGATCTCCAAGATTAGAGAGTGGGTGATGAATTCTAAGTTTGATTTTTTCTCCTAAGTAGACTCTTCTCACACTTTCCAACTTCCTTGGACAAGGATGGTGAGAGCTCATAGGTTGGTCTTCCCAACCCTCTTACAAGGTTTCTAAAAGAGGAAACTGAAAAGGTAAGTGTAAGGTGGGGAAGTGCATCCAACACAAGAATAGAAGGTTGTCTTATCTGTCATGCCCAAACTTTTGGGCACAACGGAATAATTTTTTTTTTTTAAATACTTAACTGAGCACGACTAACTTAATTAAAATATTGCAAAACTAGTTTAGTCTTAACTATGTTTTGAGTGAATCGAACAACTAAATTAAATTAGGCGATAAATAATCTAAGTTATAAGCGAGCTAATATTTCTCCCAAAGAGTTATTACTATCTTCCATTACTAAATTATTAAACTCTCTTAGCCAAAAATCTCAACTTAATATATAATCTCTAAAAGTAATTGTCCAATAATCTCTTATAGTTCTTCAATTACCTAGGGTCTGAATAAATTTGTCCTAGCTCTTAGAATTAAGTAATTGTAAGTCATTTATAACAATATGCGTAATTTGTCTAAAATTTGATTAAAGGGGTTAATGGGGTCCATAATGAAATTTTACCCTATAAAAGACACTTAATGCTTGGCCTATATAAATAATTAATTTCACTCAGGATAAATACTAACATGGTATTTAAAAAATAAAAAATATATATCCTTTGATATTATATTATAATATAAAATTTCCTAAAGATGGGATTATACCTTTGTATTTTGTTGTATATATATATAGAACTCTATCTATTCCCACATATATATATATTTTATAAATACATTTAAATACATATTTTAACTAGACACTCATTTATATATATATATATATTTTTTTCAAAGAACATAACTATATGAGAAGAGGAGGCACATTTTATTTTATATAAAAATAAACCCATGAAACCCACACATATCTTATTTTAAAGTCTATGTGTGTTTTCCCTAACCCGAAACTAGGGTTAGGGCTTGTGTGTTATAACATACACATATTTTTTTTTTCTTTAACTATTAGCATTTTGCCCTAACCCAAAAATTGGGTTAGGGCTTGTGAGTGCACGTGTGTGTGTGTGAATGCAGGTTGAAGGATTGGGCGACGGCCAAAGGAGGGAGCGGCAACCATGAAAGGGAGCGGCGGAGAAATGGAGAACGACGGTGGAAATGGTGATCGGCGGCGGGCGGGGGTTTCCCCCGGGCGTCACTGTGCTTACCCACAGTGTGGCCGAGCGCCGTCCACTGTGGATAAACACAGTGGCGGCCGGGAGCCACCACCACTATGGTTGCCCATAGTGGCCGCGCCGAGCCATCCACTGTGAGTAACCACAGTGAAGGCACGACCGCGCCGTCCCCTGTGTTCACAGGGGTTTGGCCTTCACCGAACATGGTGATATACATTTTATTTTTATTTAAAAGTTTTCTTTTTAAAAAAAATATGTTTATCATTTATATATATATATATGTATATATGTATATACATATATATACATATATATACATATATATATGTATATACATATATACATATATATATATATATATGTATATACATATATATATATATATATGTATATACATATATATATACATACATACATATATATATATATATATATATATATATATATATATATATATATATATATATATATATATCCAGAAGACTAATAAATGATTTGCAGCATAAAGTAGATATAATGTACATTTTTTTTTTGTTTGTCAATAATTAGGCTTAAAATTTTGCCCTTATCTTTTTAATTTACAAAACTCAAACTAATTATTTCCTTAGCATATTAGACCTAGTTTAGAGGAAAGAAGATAACTATATTGTTTATTTGCTTAAAGCATTCTGTAACTAATAATGCATTCTAATAGCAATCTTAAAATATAATCCCTTTTGGTAACAAAATAAAACTAAAACTAAATGCTAATCTTTTTTCTTTGATAAAATAAGCTACTAAAATAAGATTTATTTTCTGCAATAATAAAAGAACAAATAACAGATTTATTTTATTTGCAGTAGCACAAATAAACAACAGATTTAATTTATTTTCAGCAGCATAAATAAACATAGATGAACATGTAATAACAGAATTAATTTATTTGCAGAATAAACATAAATGCAACTACTTCATTCCTTTTTTTTTATGAGGATTTAAATACGTGCTAATACATTTCATCTTTCCTTTTTGCAAACTAACCAAAATAGGAGAAAAACATTTCTTTAACGAATTTAAATACAAAGTAAATAATAATACAAATGGGTTTGAAAACCCAACTAATATTTCCCTTCCATAGGAATATGAATAACATAAATACATTTTTTTTTTGGAAAATAAATACAACATTAGCTCTCATTTTTTTCTTTTTCTTGCTACAAAATAAATACATTCTTTTTTGAACTATTCCTGCAACTTAGAACAACAACTAATCTCTTTATCTTTTCTTTTCCATCCCAAGCAACCTGCAATAAAACACAACTTGACCATGGAGAGCTCACCTCCCAGCCTAGGCTTACTAGAAGCCACCCCCGAGCTTGGAGAACCAAGCACTAGACAGGTCACAAACAAACAACAACACAACAAACAAAGGGCAAACACTCAACATGCATTTTCCCATCCCAAGCTACACTCTCACCACAACTTGTGATGAACTTTCCACGGGTGGAAGTGGACCAAGTACCATTGGGGAGATTGCAAGCATAATACAACTCAAGCCACCTCATGGCAATACAATATACAACAAAAATTCATCTCCACACCTTATGCCCCCCAAAGGCATAAAAGCCATATTTTCTCCCCTTATGACCCCCAAATGCATACACAAGGCTATGCAGCAAGGGTCACAAAGGACACCCTTGAGATCACTCTCCATAAGGAGAGCCTCTCACCCAAGGCTATTATACTTCTTCCACCCCAAGACCATCCCACTCTCCCAAGAGTAGGAGGCCTTGGACACTCCCAAAACAAGAACACATAAACAAAGAACAAGGAAATGAAAGTTTACATTTATCTCCTACAAAATATTTTACATATACACAACTCCTCATACAAGCATTTCTTTCTTTCAAAAAACAACATAAACCACATAAACAAAAGGAAGTAAAGCCAACCTTAATCTGCCAATAGGTATGTTAGACTTAGTTGGGGATGAGCTGCCCAAATCCACACAAACTTTCCACCAACACCTTCACCAAAATTCTATCCTACAACTAAATTTCAAAAATTGCATAATCTCCAACAATGGAGAGTGGGTGATTACTCACTAAGTCCCTAATCCTTGCCTAAGAAGGCCTCTCACACACTTCCCAACCCCTTGGGTAAGGTGAGAGTTCCCATTGGTTGCTCTTCCCAACCTCTTACATATTACTAAAACTGGAAAGGGAAAAGGTGAGAGAGGATGGGGAAGAGAGTTTGACATCAAAAGGGAAGGTTGTCTATCCTAGGAGGAACCTTCTAAGTTGAATTTTCGCTCACCTTGGGAAAACCACTTTTTGAGGTGACTAAACAGTCACATGGGAGTAGTCACATGTTTCAAAATACCCCTAACCCATAGGTATACCCTTTGGACCTTTGGGAAAGCCCTAAAACTGACCCTAGGAGTCCATTTGACCCCTTAGAAACCCAACTGAAGTTAACCTACGGGTCAAACCTGAGTTGACCACTCCCAAGACTCCCTACCCAAGGCAAATTTGGGACCACACTCTTTTGTTTGAATGGCTTTGGTAGAAACAAAACTCCCTCCAAGAGACAAGTCAAAATCAATGACACTAATCATCACATGTGTCAAGTGACACAATAAAATACAATATAAAAATCACACATGGAATTTGTCTCTTGTAGGTTTACACAATTAAATAAAATCAAATTAACACACATACATCATTTACTTTCATGAATAAAATACATTACAAACGGGGTGTTGTCTTTCCAAATAGACAACCCCTGGCTTAACAAATGTACATTGGTCTAGGTTTGGTTCTCCATATAAATTCCATGGTCACATGGATAATTTTCCTGCGCATCTCAATTAACACATTAGTAATTCCAAATAATCACAATTATATATAATTAAATACATGGATTTCATTGCACATCAAACACTCATACATTTGACTATAATAATTCAATATCCCATTCATTCAAATTCGCTTCCACATAAGCAATTATCATAATTCTCAAAATTGAACCATTCATAAAATAAGCATCATTTTTCTATCATCAAAATGAAGTCCTGTAATTCCAATAATGACATTCACCATTTCAAAGTAATTCTATTCTAGCAACATATAAAGTTTCATAATCATAATGCATAAAATGAAGCATCAATATATGTCAATGTGATCCAAATCATAGAATCATATAGATTCTAAATCCGTAAAGCATAAAATAAAACATCCATAATAGTCTCAATATGCAAATAACTGAAAATGTCAAGCTGAGTCGGGGTAGGGCCTCACATTATCAAAACTCAATCTCCTACAAGATGATTTTCTCCATCTAGAAAAGGTCACTTTTGAAGTGACTTGACAATCACATGTGAGTGGTTCTATGTCCAAAAAGGTCCCTTACCCATAGGTATATCAAGTGGGCCCTCAAAAATTACCTAACCTCAACTACATGAGTTAGTTTTACCCTCCAAAAACCCACCTAAAGTTTACCTACGGGTCAAGGGCTCCCTAACCAAGTTGCGTTTTGGGAAAACTAAATGAGATTTAAAAAAGGCATAGGTTTCACATTTCCCTCTCAAGAACATGTCACATGCCAACTCACAACACATTATAAGTGTCAAGTGACACCATAAAATACAACACATCACCATACACTTGGACATGCCCTTTCAAGGGTGAAATAAATTAAAATTTAACAAATTAAATACACACACATGCATTCAATTATACGAAAATAAACACATTACAAACGAGGTATTGTCTCTCCAAATAGACAAACCTTGGCTTCACAATCACACATAGGTTTGGCTCTAGTTCTCTCATATATTTCCATGGTCACATGGATTAATATCCTGCACATCTCAATCCACACATTAGTAGGTCCAAAAAAATATGCATACATATATGAAGGAATACACTTTTAAACACATAGCATCCAATTTCACATCATATCATGGATTGATATCCTAATCAAAGAAAAATAAAGATAGAATCCAATTACTTTTCCTAACAATCCATATGCAATCATTTAATCAATTATAACATCATTGAAATCATATAAAGCATTCATCAATTAGGCATGCATACACGAATCATAGCATCATCAACATAAGTACTAAAATAAAACATAATATGGGATATATCATATCCAATGATATCAAATCATTTGTCAAATAGTCTCTAAATCTATAATGCATCAAAGTAATGTATCGAATGATAAGTCCATAGTGAAAATAAAGAAGTGCTATGACGGACTCGGGGTAGGGCCTCACACCCTCCCCCCTAGGCATGAACTTCCTCCCGGAGTTCATCAAAAGATGGGGATACTGAGATCTCATATGCGTTGCATCCTCCCATGATACTATAACCTCATCATAACAATCCCACTGGACCCTAACCTGGTCTAGCTCTCAACCTCAAAGAGACAATGTTTGGCGAGCCAAAATGCGAATGGGCTCCAATGCCAGCTGCCCATCTTAATCCACCTGCAAGGTGTCCCAATCTATAATATGAGACTCATCATAAATATATTATCTCATTATAGACACATGAAACACATTGTGGATGCGTGATAGGCTAGGTAGAAAAGCTAGACGATAAGAAACTGGTCCTATCCTCTCTAGGATCTCAAATGGTCCAACAAAGCGAGGTGCAAGCTTAGAAACCTTTC
The DNA here is from genome assembly GCF_030272615.1 of Cryptomeria japonica. NCBI lineage: Eukaryota > Viridiplantae > Streptophyta > Pinopsida > Cupressales > Cupressaceae > Cryptomeria > Cryptomeria japonica. Next base: position 445,937,606 of record NC_081414.1, on the reverse strand, counting down.
CATAATGGATTGGACTCTTATGTGGTCGTACCTCAAGAAAAATCTATCTCCAACCATGTAGCTACGATCTATCCTCTTCACATCTACATACTTCTTCTGTCTATCCCGAGCCTCTCTAAGGCGTTATCTAATCAAATCCACCTACTACTCCATATCTTGGATTAACTCTGGACCAATAGCTACTCTATCCTCAATGCGGTCCCAACTCAAAGGTGTCCTGCATGGTCTGCCATACAATGCCTCATATGGTGGGATCCCCAAGGAAGTGTGATGCCCATTTTTATAGGCAAATTTTACCAAGTGAAGGTACTCCTCCCATCTAGTCTGATGATCCATGACATACATGCAGAGCATATCCTCTAATACCTAGTTCACCCTCTTAATTTGTCCATTCATTTTTGGATGATAGGCTATGCTAAAGTTGAGTTTGGTACCCAATGCTGCCTGTATTGCCTTCCAAAAGGAAGAAGTAAAGAGGGAATCCCTATCTGAAATGATCCAATGTGGAATGCCATGAAGTCTGACAATATCCCGCAAGAACACATGTGCCACTACTAGTGCTATAAAAGTAGTTCGAATGGGTGAGAAGTGAGCCACTTTGGTCAGCTTATCAACTGTCACCATGATGGCATCATGGCGGCAAGACGACATAGGAAGACCAATGATGAAATCCATCAAAATTGTGTCCCACTTCCACTTTGGTATCTTATGAGGCTGAAGTAATCCACCTGGGTGGTGGTGCTCTGCCTTAACCCTCTGGAACTCAAGGCATCAGGCTACTAACTTTTCAATGTGTTTCCACATACACGACCAATGATACAACTGTCTCAAATATGCATGCAACTTCTTAACCCCAGGATGTGTTGCATAGGGTACTCTATGAGCCCCAGTCGTAATGAAATCATGTAATTTACTAGAAGAAGGTACATAAATGCACCCTCTATGGCGTAGTAATCCATCAGACTCCAAAGAATAATCTACATAGTTCCCTTCTAGCCCCCCTGATATCGCACTATCTGACACACCTCTAAATACCACTCATCCTCACGCAAGTGCTGCAATATGCGATCTCTCAAATCTGTATCTGTGGACATAGAGTATAACTCATGGTGTCTCCTACTCAATGCATTTGTAACTACGTCCTCTTTCCCCTTGATGTAGTGAACATCAAAATCATACTCACACAAGAACTCCATCCATCTCTTTTGACGAGCATTAAGGTTAGGCTGAGTAAATATGTACTGCAAGCTCTGATGATTAGAATAAAGCTCAAAGCGATGTCCTAAAAGAAAGTGTCTCTATTTCACTAGTGCATGCACCACTGCTGCAATCTCAAGGACATGAGTAGGGTGGTTAAGCTTGTGAGTCTTAAGTTTCCTAGACTCATATGCAATAGCTCGACCACCCTGCATAAGTACTTATCCCAAACCATACAAGGAAGCATCTTTGCATACCACAAAATCGGCTGACGGATCCGACACAACAAGAATAGGTGTGCTAGTAAGTTCCTTTTTGAGTTCTTGAAAGGCCCTCTCCAACTTTTTTGTCCACTCAAATTTATTTCCCTTTCATTGAAGAGATGTAATAGGGTGTGCAACCCTGGAGAACCCCTCAATGAATTGTCTATAATACCCTGCTAATCCCATGAAGCTCTTGACCTCTGTCACACTAGTTGGCACTGACCAATCTATGATAGCTCTAATCTTTGATGGGTCAATTGAGATTCTATCACCTGATATGACATGTCCTAAATATCAGACCTCTGTACGAAAGAAGGTACACTTCGACAAGCTACCATACAATGAATTCTCTCTCAAACATTGCAATACCTGACGCAAGTGCTCCTCATGCTCTTCCTCATTCTGAGAATATATCAATATATCATCAAGGAACACAATCACAAATTTGTCAAGGAAGGTGCGGAATACCCCATTCATGAGACTCATGAATATTGTTGGAGAATTCGTAAGGCCAAAAGGTACTACTGTGAACTCATAGTGGCCATATCTAGTTTAGAAAGCGGTTTTGTGAATATCACTTTCCACTATCCTCAACTGATGGTACCCTAACTTTGGATCTATCTTTGAAAACACTTTGTCACCCTGTAACTGATCAAATAAATCATCGATCTTGGGTAATGGATACCGGTTCTTAATGGTAGCTTTTTTTAACTATCGGTAGTCCATACACAACCGTAAGGATCCGTCCTTCTTCTTTACAAACATGACTGCTGCTCCCCAAGGGGAGACACTAGGATGAATATGCCCTTTCTATAAAAGTTCCTCAAGCTGAATCTTGAGCTCACTTAGCTCATTAGTGGTCATCCTATATGGTGCTCTCGAGTCTGGCTCAGCTCTTGGTACAAGAATGATATGAAAATCAATCTATCTATGAGGTGGCATACCAGGTAGCTCGAAAGGGAACTCATCTATACATTTCTTAGGAATAGGATGATCATCAAGTGAGGGTTGCTTCTCATTATCTTCTTCCCTATCACTAATAGTTATGGCAAATAACTGACATCCCTTTCGCATGCTATGCTTAAGATGCATAGCGGAGATCATACGAAGGGCTATGGTTCTCTGAACTCCTGAAATCACTATGGAAGTACCATGATCATCTACACACTTGATCTTCTTCTACTGACAATCCATCTTGGCTTTATGGGCATATAGCCAATCCATGCCAAGAACAATGCCATAAGATCCTAGTGGTGTAACTGAAAGGTCTACTATGGTGGTCATACCCCAATCAGAAACTGACAATCCCTAACCACTGATTCAACAGACACTCTAGCTCCTGATGCTAACTCAACCTCCCAACTAACATCTTGCCTAGTTGCCACTAGCCCGCAATGCTCCACAACCAATGGAGAAATAAAAGAATTAGTATCCCCTGAATCAAATAGGATAGTAACACTAATACCTCTGATCATACATGTGGCATCTATAACTAAGGCTTGATGCTCAGCTTGGCGGTTATCAACCAGTGCAAAAACTCAGTGGGACTTACCCATGTCCCCAACTGTAGATTCTGAACTTGCCATGTACTAACTACCTGCCATCTGTCCCTATGGGCACTCTCTCTCTCTCCATGTGTCCCATGGCGCTACAAGTAAATCAAGCACCACGTACCTGAATCTGAACACCCTGTGGCCTAGAATACTGTTGTCCTCTTGTCCTACTAGATCCACTAAAACCACCCCTGGTGGACTACTGAGTCCGTGCCAGAGGTATGTATGGAACCTGTATTCATTGATCACGTCTAGGACCCTATGTCTACCACTGTTTGGGATTAAATCTCTGTTGTCCCTATGGAGGCCTATGCCTCTGATTCCGCTGAGACTATTGTTGAGGGTGAGGGGGTCTGTAGGACCTTGAAGAATGTCTATGATTTCCTTTCCAATGGGGTTTTTGAAACCCAAATGATTGTGGTGCAGGTTTTCAGTTCTAAAATTGATATTGTGTATCTTGTGGCTTACCCTGAATCTCCTTTGTTAATAAATCCTTCTCCACGGCAAACCAAAGGATCCTTGGAGCTGCCATGCATACGAGTCCTGCTATCCCGACATTCAATCCTCTGATAAAACGGTTAACTAGGAATTTTGTCATCCTTCATGTAATCCACATAAGGTAGTAGCTCAAAGAACTTACTCTCATATTGTGACACCATGATTCCCTTCTGCTGAAGGTCATGGAACTCATCAATTCAGCGTTGCCTAAAGTGCTCTGACAAGTATCTATCTCTGAACCTCTCCAAGAAGGTACCCCGAGTGACTGTGTCAATGACTATGTCATTCTTATATTCCTCTTGCCTCCACCATGTGGAAGCTGACCCTCTCTGAAGATGTATAGCATAGAATGCTTTCTGATTGCTCTCATAGGGATGCAATCTGAAGCACCTATCTAAGCTCAAAATCCATGACTCAACTTCTACCCCATCGGTAGATCCTGCAAATGAAGGTGGTTGTAGGCATAGTAGCTCTCTGATCTAATCTCCCGAATCATGGGGTTCTCTCTCTACAACCAGTGGTATTAAAACATTAATACCAAAATGCTTAAACCAAATACCAGAATAGCAGTTAAACCAATTAAGCATAAACAATAATCAGAGAATAAATACCATCCACATGACACCAATATTTATACGTGGAATACCCGATAAAGAAAGAAACCACGGTGGGAAGCCTACCCACAGTCAGCTAATACTTCTATAGTAAGTATGTGAATTAAAATTGAGGGTCCTCCACTTGCAGGAAGGCCAACAACCTAGAGCGCAGTGCTAATCACAAAAGGAGTCTCACTGACTGCATAGAAATCCAAACTACAATCCGAAAGAAGGAATGAATTGCAAAGATAGCATCTCCTATGCTTGAGTACAATTTTGGTTAAGCTCAATACCGGAGGACTAAATCCTCTTACATAAACCCGATTCAATCTCCAATGATTGACCAAATCCTCTGGCTGAATGATATTAAATTATTCACACATTACACACACATATCCCATTCCTATATCCTGGTGATCTACAATGAGATCTTACATCATATATATACAAACCCTTGACAAAGTAATGATCTCCATCCACCAAGTATCAAACATGATCACCATCAGCATCCTGAATCTCCACTAGAAGCTCCACCAACAATACTTATGCATATCATCAAAGATCTTCATCAAAAGCTCTGTTGGTGACACCCTCGTTGAAACCACAAGCCAAGCTTCCAAGCAAGTAGGATAGCATCCAATCATCAGACCAAAACCAACTAACTCAATATGAACATGAGTAGCATGAATAAGCCAATTCCATAACCAAACCATACCAGAGCATACCAGATCATGCCAGATCCAAACCAACCAAAAACTACTCAACCTACCGGGACCAGAAGGGTGCTGGTAAAGAATCCAAAACAAATAGTGTTGTCATCAATGACAAAACATCATTGCAACACATAATAAATACCCCCAAATGGCCAACCCCCTTTGGCATTGATGTAACACTAGATGTGAAAGTCATCTAAGTACCAAGAAATGCCAAATAAGTCTCCCCCAATGGACGTCAACCAACAATCTCCCACATAAAGATATAGCAATGAAGTACTGAAACAAAGACCAAACTCCCCTAGTGAATGATATCTCTATAAAGATCTAAATTATACATATATCTCTCCCCCTAATGTATACAAATCCTTAAGTTTTTCTTTTTCACATCAATATCTCTCCCCCTTTGACATCAATGCCAGAAATCTGACAAAAATATTAAAGCAAAAACATAAACCACTGAATCACAAATCTAACTACTCCCCCTGAGTAGTAGCATCCCCACATCAGTGTCAGAAAGAAAAATATCTCTGATAATGCATACCAGACTGATGCCAAAAAGCATCAATCAGTTCTCTATCGGAGGGGAAGAAACCCCTAACCTATCTCTTAGGTACTCAAATGGTTCTTAAGGAAAAGGTTTAGTGAAAATATCTGCAATCTACTCTTTAGTGTTCACATAAACTAGTCTAACTTCATTTTATTCCACCTTCTCCTTAAAAAATTTATACTTGATAGATATGTGCTTTGTCTTAGATTGAAATACTAGATTCTTTGATATGTCAATAGCAACAAAGTTATCATAGTGAATAACTATCGATCCAGTGCAATGCACTTGGTATCATTCAACATTTGTTTCATCTATAAAACATGTGTACAGTTAGTAGCAACAACAACATACTCAACTTCAATAGTAGATAAAGAAGTGCCTGACTATTTCTTTATGATCCATGAAACCAACTTCTTTCCAAGAAAGAAAGCTCCATCAAAAGTACTTTTCTGGTCATCAACATCTCCAACCCAATTAGCATCTGTATATGCACATAAAGTAAATTCTTCATCCTTAGGGTACTACAAACCTTATTCTGATGTACCTTGCAAGTATCTAAAAATCCTTACCGCACTCTCATGATTTTTTCTAGGATCACTCTGAAATGTAGATGCAATACAAATAGCATTCATTATGTTAGGCCTAGTTTGAGTCAAATAAAGCAAACCTCCAATCATAGATTTTTATCTTGTAGGATTTTTCGATGCAGAAACATCTTTCCTTGTCAATTTCTCACTTGTAATCATAGGAGTACTTACCGGTTTAGAATCTCCCATACCAAATTTCTTCAATAATTCCTTACCATACTTAGTTTGATAGATTAAAATACCTTTGTCAGTTTGAGTAATTTGCAAACCTAAGAAAAATTTCATTTCCCCAATCATAGACATTTCAAATTCCTTCTCCATATTTTTAGAAAATTCCATGCACAACTTATCTTCACCTCCAAAAATAATATCATCAACAAATACTTCAATAATCAGTATATCATCATCAGTGATCTTATAATATAAATTACTGTCAGCATTACCCTTAGTAAAACCAAGCTTCAAAAGATTTATATCCAACCTTGCATACCAAGCTCTAGGTGTCTGTTTCAATCCATATAAAGCTTTCCTTAACTTCCAAACCATGTTTGTATCATCTAATAGTGAAAACTATTAGGTTTCTCAATATAAACTTCCTCATCAAGATCCCCATTAAAAAATGCACACTTAACATCCATTTGATAAACCTTGTAGTTTTTATGGGCAACATAGATAAGAAATAATCTTACAACTTCAATCCTAGGTACAGGTGCAAAAGTCTCACCATAATCAATTCCTTCCTTCTGAGAATATCCTTTACAAACCAATCTAGCCTTATTCCTTACAACTTGACCATCCTCATTCAATTTATTCCTAAAAACCCATTTAGTTCCAATAACATTCTTATTTTTAGGTCGGGGAACCAAAGTCCATGTGTTATTCTTCTCAATCTGATCTAATTCTTCTTCCATAGCTTTCAACCAATATTCATCTTTACATGCTTCAATTACTGAGACCGGTTCAACTTGAGAAATTAAACATACCTCAGTAGTTGACATTCTTCTTCTTGTCATCACTCCATTATTCTTATCCCCAATGATCTGATCTTCTGAATGATTCAATCTCACATACCTAGGACTCAGGAGTCCTCTGACTCTCTGTTCCTCTTCTCAGTTCTTCAGTTACCGTATAATTTTATGATACTGCTAGAGTAACTGGTTCAACACTCTGTTCCAGCAAAGGTGCTACCGGTTTAGATATAATCATTTCCACCGCCGGTTCCTTCTCATAAACTCTGATTTGACCTCTATTTAGCTCATCCACCTTGACATTAACACTCCACAATTCTCTAAAATCTCTTGGTATAACATCTATATGCCTTGCTTTCATTAGACTAACCAAGAAATATGCCTTCATCACATCTAGGATCAAATTTTCCAATGATATCATCTCTCTTGATTAACATTTACTACCAAAGATTCTGAAATACTTAACTATAGGTGTATTGCCAAACCATAATTCATAAGGTGTCTTACCAGTTTCTCCTTTGATATGTACTCTGTTGAATGTATAAACCGTTGTGTTTACTGCTTCTCTCTAGTAGATATGAGTTAGACTAGCTTCCAACATCATTGTTCTAGCAACATCCAAGATAGTTTTGTTCTTCCTTTCCACAACTCCATTCTGCTGAGGTGTCTTGGGAGCAAAAAATTGTCTTCTTATACCATGCTTCTCACAAAAGTTATTAAAATCACCGGATGTGAATTGTCCACCATGATCTGACCTCAAACATTTAATCTTCAATCCTATCTCTGTTTCCACTTTATCCTTAAATATTTTAAACTTTTTTAAATGCCTCAGATTTCTCCCTTAGAAAAGTAACCCACATCATTCAAGAATAATCATCAATGATTAGCATAAAATACCTATCACCTTGAAAACTTTTAACTCTAGCAGGGCCACACAAATCAGTATGAATAAGATCAAGAACATCGTTAGATTTATCTTGTATACTCCTAAAAGAGGTTCTGACCTTTTTACCCATTTGACATTTTTTACATACCGGATTATAGGGCTTCACAAACTTAGGTATATCTCTAACTTAGTTGAACTGATCTTCACAATGCAATCAAAATTCACATGACAACTTTTTATGCCATAGCCAACTCTCATCAATTTGTGCAATCAAACATGTCTTCTCACCAGAATTCAAATGAAATATATTACCTTTTGTCTGTGTACTGGTTGCAATCAACAGACCAAATCTATTATTGATTTTGCATTTTCCATCCTTGGACTATAATTAAAATCCTTTATCCACCAATCTTCCTACACTCAAAGGATTATTCTTTAAACCTTCAACATAATAAACATTATCAGTATTGTTCTTACCATCCAATGATATAGTTCCTTTTCCTTTGATCATACATGCTTTGTCATCTCTGAATCTAACCAGATCACCATCAAATTCTTGCAAAGATAGAAACTTCCCTTTATCTCCAGTCATATGATGTGAACAACCATTGTCAATTACCCATTCATCCTTGTCTTCAATTTTAGCAGTAATTGCCTTCTCTTCAGGTACATTCTCTTCCAATGTCGGAACATCATCCTTGATAGGTAGGAACACCCATTCCTTCCCATTGCCAGAACCACTACCAGAATCTTTTGCCGGTTCATCATTAGAATCATTAATGCCTTCCCCATCCGCTATGTAGCATGATTTGTCTATATTTTTCCTATACTTATACTTGTTCTGATATCCAGGGTTAGGCTTAAATGATCTTCTAACTCTTTCTTCAAATCTTGAATTCCTTTTAGGACATCTAGATGCAAAATGACCAATCTTATTACATGCAAAACATTTAAAAGGTGCTTTTCCTTCATACTTACTTCCTACCAGTCCTTTAGGTACTCTTCTAGCAAATAGTGCTTCAAGTTTCTCAAACTCATCATCTTCTCACTTCATATCATCCAATTCCTTTGCATATAAATCTTTCCAATCTTGTTTACTAGTTGCTGATGTAGATGCATGAAAAGCAGGTTCAGTCTTCATAGCTCCAGAAGGTCCAAATTCTTCAAGCTCAAAAACAAATAATTTCCCAACCAAGATATCTTTGTTGACATATGTATTAGCCATTGTTCTCAACTCATTAATAGTAGTAGCCTTCATCTTGTAAGCCAGTGGTAGGGCTCTAAAAAATTTAGAAATAATTTCATCTTCACTCAGAGTTCCACCACAATATTGAATTCCCACAACAATCTCATTTACCCTTTCCATGAATGCAGTAATCCTTTCATCTTCTTCCATCTTCAGGTTTTCATATCTCACCCGATAACCATCAAGTTTAGCAATCTTCACTATAAGGTCACCTTCATTAAGAGTCCCCAACTTATCCCATATAGCCTTTATAGATGATTTGTCAGTCAATCCCATTATTTACTGATCAAAATGTGCACACAAGAGAGCTTCTTTTGCTCTACAATCATTCTCAAGTTCCTTATCCAAGTTTGTCGGAGGAGGATTGTCGAATGCTGGATTATGAGGTGTAATACCATTCTGTGTGATCTCCCAAATCTCCTTGCCAAGACATCTCAAATGAGTCTCCATCTGAATCTTCCATACTGTGTAATTAATTCCATCAAGCCTAGGAATATATCTCTAAAAGATATCTCCAGATGAACTAGATGAACTTGAACTATTAGTCACCATAGGATCTTCCTCAAGCAGTTAAGCTTTTTGTAGAGAGGACCAAGGCTCTGATACCAATTGTTAGATAGTTCAAATAACCGAAAGACACCTATACTGGAACCCAAAACATTAATACCAAAATCCTAGAACCAAATACCAAAATAACAGTTAAACCAATTAAGCATAAACAATAATCAGAGAATAAATACCATCCCCATGACACAAATATTTAAATGTTTAAAACCTGGTAAATGGAAAAACCACGGTGGGAAGCCTACCCACATTCAGATAATACTTCTACAGTAAGTATGTGAATTACAATTGAGGGGCCTGCACTTGTAGGAAGGCCAATAGCCTAGAGCACACTTCTCATCACAAAAGGAGTTTCACTGACTACATAGAAATCCAGACTACAATCCGGAAGAAGGAATGAACTGCAAAGATAGCATCTCCTATTCCTAAGTACAGTTCCGGTTAAGCTCAATACTGGAGGATGAAATCCTCTTACATAAACCCAATTCAATCTCCAATGATCACCCAAATCCTCTGCCTGAATGATATTACATTATTCGCACATTACATACACATATACTATTCCTATATCATGATGATCTACAATGAGATCTTACATCATATATATACAAACCCTTGACCTTAAACAATCAGGTCGGCCACCAGACAATAAACCAATTACTTAATTACAAAACATGTTGACCCTAGACAAAACAAACAATATCCAACACATAAGACATCCCAGAAACACATCGAGAGGTCCAATCCACATGTTACATTGAGTCGGTCCATAAACTAGATCAACCGGGACCCAATATAGTTCCACAGACTAAAGAAATTATCTCCATCCACCAAGTATCAAACATGACCAACATCATCATCCTAAATCTCCACTAGAAGCTGCACCAACACCACTTATGCATATCATCAAAGATCTTCATCAAAAGCTCTGCCAGTGAAACCCTCGTTGGAACCACAAGCCAAGCTTCCAAGCAAGCAGGATAGTATCTGATCACCAGACCAAAACCAATAGCTTGAATATGAACATGAGTAGCATGAATAAGCCAATTCCATAACCAAACCATATCGGAGCATACCGGATCATGCCAGATCCAAACCAACCAGAAACCACTCAACCTACCGGGACCAGAAGGGTGTCGGTAAAGCATCCAATACAACTAGTGTTGATATCAATAACAAAACATCAATGCAACACATAATCAATTCCTCCAAATGGCCAACACTCTATCCTCATGAATCTAGTTGAGGTATGGATGAACTACCAGCTAGGTGAGAGGGAGTTCAACTAGTTGTTGACCTTCTGCTTCTCCTCTACAAGCTGATGGGTCTTTTCATGAAGTTATGGAGGGTTGTCTCAAACTTAGAATTGGTTGTGTCCTTCCTAGACCATGTGAACCCTTGGGACACTTCCCACCTGAATAGCCTTCTACCCCATCTATCATGAGGTTTTTCAAATTTCTTCTTGTTGAATTCAATCACCATGGATACCTACAAGGAAACATCATAAGAGACGAGTCTCCTCAAAGACTCAGTAAGATATGGATCTACTATAAAAAACACAATCATTCCTAATCTTCCAAATGGCCCATAGGATATTGATAGATAAAATAAACCAAAAACCATTGCTATATTTCCTGAATAGAGCCACTGATGACATCAACAATATTAATATTACTGCCCATTTTAAACCCAAACATATCCCCAATTTTTTTAGCCAACAAGCAATCAAAGAAGATGTGACAGACATTATCAGGGGTTCTACAATAGGAACAGGAAGGGATTTTGCCATCAGCCTGACACATTGGAAGTTTATTAAGTAGCAATTTCCACATAAAGAACTTCAACTTGGGTTCAACCAGGGAGGACCAAAGATGAGATAGGATCTTGCTCCAACTACTAATGGGAAGAGGGGGCCAAGTATGTGAAAGGTGTGTAAGAAATTCCTGAGAATTAGAGAGGGTGAGGTAAATGATCTTAGAGGAAACTTTAGAAAAAGGAAGATCAGAGGGCCAAGTGTATGAATTGACAGGGTCCAAGTCTGTGCGGATCAAGAGAGGGCTCGAGAGAGGGTCAAGAGTAGAGCAGATCACTATATAGGTGTGGTATTGGGAGGAAGGGATACTACATTTTCTCATCAACTCCTGCCAAGAGAGAATATTTCATCTTTAAAAATGTCATCAAACACACAAATCCCTTTCTTTGCCCTAGTTATGGTTGAACACCCTTGAAGTAGAGCTAGCGACCTATCCTTATGTATTAGATTCCACCAAACATATTTTTGCCCCCAAATAATATTGTCCTTAGTGAATATTCTATTAGTACTAATAAAAATTTTAGCCAACAAGATTCCAACTAGCTACAAGCTTCTTCCTTAACTAAATTTTTTCTTTTTCCAATTCAAATTCTTTCAACAACTCTTCATCTCCAAGATTGGAGAGTGGGTGATGAATTCTAAGTTTGAATTTTTCTCCTAAGTAGACTCTTCTCACACTTTCCAACTTCCTTGGAAAAGGATGGTGAGAGCTCATAGGTTGGTCTTCCCAACCCTCTTACAAGATTTCTAAAAGAGGAAACTAAAAAGGTAAATGTAAGGTGGGGAAGTGCATCCAACACAAGAATAGAAGGTTGTCTTATCAAAACTCAATCTTCTAAAAGTTGATTTCCATCCATCTAGAAAAGGTCACTTTTGAAGTGACTTGGCAATCACATGTGAGTGGTTCTATGTCCAAAAAGGTCCCTTACCCATAGGTATATCAAGCGGGCCTTCAAAAATGACTTAACCTCAACTATAGGAGTTAGTTTTACCCCCCCAAAACCCACGTAAAGCTTACCTACTTGTCAAACTTGATTTGACCATACCAAGGGCTCCCTAATCAAGTGACACCATAAAATACAACACATCACCATACACTTGGACACGCCCTTTCAAGGGTGAAATAAATTAAAATTTAGCAAATTGAACACACACACATGCATTCATTTATACGAAAATAAACACATTACAATTGAGGTATTGTCTCTCCAAATAGACAAATCTTGGCTTCACAATCGCACATAGGTTTGGCTCTAGTTCTCCCATGTATTTCCATGGTCACATGGATTAATATCCTACATATCTCGATCCACACATCAGTAGGTCCAAAACAATATGCATACATATATGAAGGAATACACTTTTAAACACATAGCATCCAATAAAGATATCATGGATTTATCTCCTATTCAAAGAACAATAAAGATAGAATCCAATTACTTTTCCTAACAATCCATATGTGAACATTTAATCATTTGCAACATCATTCAAATTATATAAAGCATTCATCAATTAGGTATGCATATATGAATCATAACATCATCAACATAAGTACTCAAGTCAAACATAATATGGGATATATCATATCCAATGATATCAAATCATCTATCAAATAGTCTCTAAATCCATAGTGCATCAAAGTAATGTATCAAATGATAAGTCCATAGTGAAAATAAAGAAGTGCTATGATGGGCTCGGGGTAGGGCCTCACAATTTATCTATCTATTAATCAATCTATCTTGTTCGAGTGAGATTACTATCAAATCTCGTTGAGCCCCTATCAATGACTCTCATCTATCATGAGGTCGTAGTCAATCCTATCTTATTAGGCACACAAATCGAGATAATCGAAACTGATCATCAATCGTCATCAATCATGAGTATCCAAATTAAAAAATTTAAAAAATTTAAAAAATTTGATACCGATCAACAGCTTTGGCGTATCTTTATCCTGTCAAATTCAATAATCAAATCAGCTTGACAACATTTTATCATCTTATCGAAATCATGAAAGTTGGTGGACAAGGCGCAAATGTTTATCAAATTTGGACACAATCACACATGATCAAAAAAAATTCCTTCGCGCTTTGGCCTTATTGGGTTGGCTGGTGCCTCGGTGCCTGCCAGTGCCCAAACCACCGCATGCGGCGACTGTTGTGGCGTTGACGACGCCCAACCCGACACCCACGGTGGCAGTCGAGGCACTTTTGACTCCCGCCACAATGTGCATGTCGGCAATTGTGGTGCTGGTGGCGCCCGCCATGACATGCATGGTGGCAGTGCCCGCTATCGTGCCCACGACAGTGCTCAACCTGACGCTCGTGGTAGACGCCACTCCGTCGGCATCATCCGCTGTGCCGATGATGTTCATGGCGGCAGTCGCAGTGCCACCAGTGATGCCACCCCGAGAATTTTGAATTTTTTTTTAAATGGCAAAAACTTTAAATTTTCAAAAATGCGAAAAAACCCATTTTGCATTGCGAAAAACCCAACTCAAAAATGTAAATTTTTTTAAAACTCACATGCTTAAAAAAAGAAAATCATTTTTTTCTAAACTGGCTAATTTCTTTAAAAAATCATCTAAAAATTGAACGAAGGAGGGTTTTCTTGGGGTACGTACCAGTGGATTGTAGGCTGCGGGACACTCATGTCACCGAAATCGCTTGAATCTATGATGGTGGGGGATCACCATTTTCTTCTCCAGAGAAACTTTTCAACAAACTCAAATGCACAAATGAGGAGTGGTAAAAGTGATTTTCACTTTTTAAACTTAAAGTGGGGCATTTAAGTGGGATTTTTGTCTCACTTATTTTTAATCATCTAATTAGCCTAGCAGGGCAGCATTTTCAAAATTATTATCGGGAAATGAATTGGATCAACTCTAAAAATATCTAAAAATCATAAAATCATCAAAAAATAAAAAAACATTATAAATTTCAAAATAATCGAAAAAAAAATCACGAAAAATTTCAAAAAAATAAAAAAAATATCCAATTCATCTCTCGAGGGGGCATCCTCATACCACAATTTATCAATCAACGTTTGGGGCATCATATCAAATCATGTCTGCATCAAATCAAAATTTATCATATTAAGATCAAATCTGCATCGAATCATATCGCATCAACATCATCAAATCAAATTTTCTTTGAGCCAATGTGTTGTCACACATCGCTTCAAAGAGGGGCAAAATGTATACACCTAAAAATGGTCTGAAGATAATTAATTAAATACGCAATTATTTAATTAATAACCCTTCCCAATTAATTGAATTCACAGATAATGTGATTAATTTCCCCATTCATCTACTTATAAATAAATCTAAGGATTTATTCATTAAGTTCATTTCAATAATCCTCTTTGATTAATTAATCTAAATTAATTAATCCTCCTCCCCATTTAAATCAATTCTTCTAATCCCATAATTAAGATTAACAATTTCAAGTTTGTTGAGATTAATTATCCATTTTCCTAATTATTTGAATTTCTAAATCAAATAAGCACATGGCTCCTAACTTCTAACCACCTAGCCTAACCACCCCCTAACCTAACCCATTCTATCTAATCATGGGTTTAACTAACCCTATCCTATCTTGCACATCCTAACCTCTTTTATTCTAACCTCCTGTGGGTTGGATATCCCCTCCTTGAGACACATGGCACTTTGGCCACATGTCTTCTCCATTGGACACTTTCCCTCTCATGAGCAAGGTTTATTGACACTCATCACCACAGAGATGACATGTGTCCCTTCTTCCAACCACTTCTCCAACTTCCTCAATTCTAGCCCTTGATATCTTCAGATCGAATCTAGACCGTTGATTTTTGCCACCTCAACTTTGGCCTTGGAATTCCTATAAATACCCCTCATTTTGGAGCAATAAAAGATCCCTTGCATCCTAGATTTTAGCATCATTACTATTGTAATACCCTAAAATTGGTCACCTAAACCATGGACCCTAATCTCGACAACATCACCAAGGTCCTAACCAAAGGCAGTTAAATCAACTTTCAACACACAATTAATTAATTCTTCACTCATTAAATGTCACATGGCAAGTGAATTATTCTATATTAAAATATTTAATTAATTAATTAAATCATTCCAAGAAAATCATTTTGATCAATTATCCTATTTAATTTATTAAATATCCTAGCATATTTAATTAATTAATAAATTTACCATTTAATGATAAAAAAGGAATTAATTTATCATAAAAGAGGAATCAATATGAAAAGCAAGAGCTAAATTGAAAAAAAAATAAAAGAATTGAATCGAAAGAGAAATCAAGCTTGAGATATTATTTCTTCTTCTAAATTGAGAACTTGAAATCAGAAAAGCAATTAAATAAATTTAATCATTCTCTAAAATTGAAACTCAAAGCTTTTGAGAAAAGAAATTCAGTTTCATTGAAAAGACTTTTTTCTTGAATAAATCAAAGAAATATGCATGGAATTACCTATTTTTATCTAATTGCATGGAATTAATTGAATTTTGTCTCCAATACAAACTTGAACTTATAATCTGAATGCATTCCAATCAAACTGTAATTGGAATCTATCTCAAGGTCAACTGAATATGATCTCTCAATTATTTCAATTATCCAAAATTGTGCTTTTTCTTGAATAATCTCAACCGCTCATTGCTAATTGATAATGACCATTGGTCTCTCTTGTGATTCTCTATAAATTCAGTCTTCATCTCTCATTTAAAGGACCCTAGAGATTCATTGTTATTATGCAGTTTTTGCTCTGGAGTCATTAAAGATATTGTGCTTGCTTTTTGAGATTATCGCATCTTAGTTTAACTTTTTGCATATTTAGTTCAATTATGATTGCTTGAATTAATATAGCTTACTATTCATCCATCTAGCATAATCTTGCATCCATTTAGCTTAATATCATGCTCATATAGGTTAAATCCTTTGTCTTGGTGTAGTCTAGTCACTGGTATTGCTTATACAAATTTGAGAGCAAGTCTATACTCGCATCTTTTAGAAGGCAATTGGTCGATTTGTTATGGTTTTATTATTCATGCTTATATCTGTCTAACCATACATGTAATGACTTAATTGAAGTGTTGTGTTTTATAGCTTACAAATACTTATTCCACTTTTCACACACAAATTTTTGGCGCCCACTGTGGGCAGAAGACTAAATCTTTCGGCCTCGAAGACTAACTTTTTCTTATTTTTCAGATTTTCGTCCGTACAGTTACTATGAAATATCGTACGAGTTTTCCCATAGTGCCAAACGACAAACTTCAAGTATCGTACGATCTCGTACGAATTATCGTATGACTCGGTGATAATTTTCGTATGATATTCTATGTTTTTAGGTTAAAAGAAGATTTCATTTTTCAGGTTTTCTTATTCAATTTTTATCATATTAACGCTGACCCTGGCTTGTTGTTCATCTGTTTGAGGAATTTTCACAACCTAATCAGTTTTTGCAGAACACTTGTCAAAGAATATGCTTGTCAAACAAAGACAATATGACTATTGATTCATTGTCTTTGCAGGTTGCTATTTGGTTAATGAACAAATCTATCTTTCGTGTTTTAAGAAAATTTTGAGAGGTAGGAGAGTATGCTCTTGTCTGCATAGACAATTAGAAATCCAAACCCTTGAGGTTTTTTCTAAGTTTGAGATTTGTGTACCTTTAGCGGGCCTGCTCTCTAGAGGAGCCTATAAGGCCAAAGCCATTAAGGTCGGTGAGAGGGGAACAACCCAAGTGGGAACAGCTAATGCCAAGTACTCCAACCCACTATAAAATAAACGTGATTTGATGAAAATCAAGTCAACGACAGTGCTCAGGGATAGCTCTCCTTCTTACCTTCGGGTATATCAAACCTTGGTTTTTAAGGCTGGGAGACCTCTTAATTGAGTTTATACCCCGACGCACTGAATGGATCCCTTACTAGTTCCAATTAAGATTAGAAGCTACCCGGTTCACCTCCGAAAGGGGGGATAATCTTTGTGCAAGAGAGATAGTAACTCTCCCAAGATACTTGCCATTTCATGCCCCCATTAGCGTTTGGAGTCGGCTAATACGACATTGAGAATCTACTGGGTGAGACTTAGCGGCCGTATTCTGATTAGCTATTGGGTGTGTACCTAAGTCTGCAAGCAAAGGTTTTCTTCTCTCACCAATTTCCATAGGGTTAGCGTGCTATGATTGAAGTCATTATACATATTGTGTGTTTATTGTGTTTTCATCTTTGAAACTGAAACTGGAATACCAAAATTGGAGAAAACAATAAACAACTCAGTGGTCAAAACTCTGTCCGTGTCAAAAACTAGTCTATCTTAGTCAAAACCCTGTCCATGTCACAAACTAGTCTACATCAGCTGTCAAAAACTATGTCCATCTCAAAACTGGTTGCCGTCAGTCATTGTCTGTCATAATTTTATCTCTGTATAGTAAACTATCATACGAGTCTTCTGATTTATCGTTCTGCTACATAACTGTTGTCGTATGAAATTTCATCAGGTCTTACAGTTTGTCGTTTGAGTCCTTATTCAGTGTTGTACAAAATCTGATAAAGTGTCATCCTGCTTATGGAATTATCGTCTGATTTTTGGTCCTATGTCATACGAAAAAACATCACATTCATTAGTTTGTCATTTGAGGTATACCCATCTGTCATGCGAACATAGGCAGCAACTTGTACAAAATTCTGTTTTTATCGTCCTGAAGATATTAAACTATCGTCTGGTCCTGTAAAACCCGTCGTACGAATCTATGATTTTGTCAGTCCAAAATAGTCAAACTTGCCTAAAACAATCTACAACGAGCATAAAACTGGTTATCATCATTCTGTGCATAAACAAATCTAAACAGTACACTTCTGCCATTGTGTTGCATGATTTTGTCGATCATCCTTCAACTAGTTCAATCAACAATTTATCAAACTTAAGTTACTTAGATAAACGTCTTATACAGGATAGATCATTCCTTAAACTAGACTAAGTCTTAGTCACTTCTCTCAAATCAAACTAGGTAACTTAGATCACATCTTACAGAGGATAGATCATTCCTGAAACCAAACTAAATCTTAGTTGCTTCTCTCAATCAATACGTTAAACAAACAACTAGCTCCAATTTTGATGTTGACTTCTACATCACACACAACTCTAGGTCACATCAATCAATTAAAATGCCTATTCAAACCAGAAGCTCTTCTAAAATTTTTGACAAAAGTAAGAAGCCCATGGCTACCTTGGCCCAACAAATTCAAGATCTCAAGAAAGAAATATATGCCATTCAAGCCCAACAAAAAGATTCAATGACCCCTCTTGAGATAAAAATCCATGATATTAAGAACACTAGACTTCAATAAATGCTAAAACAATTACATAAGATGGAACATAAAGTAATTAAAAATCAAAAGTCAAATCTCATACAAGATCACAAGACACCTTCACCAAGACAAAAAGACATATATTCCCTAGATAGACAGTTTACACCTTTGGGGCAATCTATTGAGTTAGCTTTGGAAGAGCTTCTTAAGAACAATCTTATCATATTACCTAAAAAGACCACGTGGGGATGTGAAGTTTTGAGTAAATGTTGTGCATACCATAGGCATAACAAACATAAGACTTCAATGTGTATGGAATTAAAACATAAAATTCAAGACCTCCTTGATGAGGGTGTTATTGAAATTGAAGATTCTAAAAATTCACCTAAGGAGAAATTAGATGTCATTACCAAGCATGATCAAAATTATGAACCAATATCTAGCAATGGCTTACATGTAGCCTCCATCTCTTCCATGATGCCTCCATCTCCTAAGGCTTCTCAACAAAAATCCATACCATATCCCTCAAAGGATAAACCTAATGATGAAACGTCTCATGTTGATCCTCCAAGGCTATCTCAAGGGCCATCCCATCCAATGGTTGAAAAAGATCTTACCTCCCTAGAATCCCATGAGGATCCCATTATACCTTTCCATTTTTTTGAAGATGATCCCCTTCCATCTCAAGAGCAAAGCATACTTCCTAAGAAAGATCATGATGCCTCTTCTACCTTTTCAAACGATCCTATTCAAAATGAAGAGTCAAATACTCTATCCAATGGTCCTCTTCCATGTCAAGATCAAATTATACCTTCATCTCCTTGTCATAATCCTCCACGTTCACCTCAAGGATCCATCATGCCTACAAATCCCTCTCATGATCCTACAAGTCAAAATATTTATAAACGTAAAGGGGTAGACCTTTACAAGCAAGAATCTATCCATGCTAAAGAAAATATTAAGGGTCATGGCCTCAAGGACATTCCTCAAGATGGTGGTATCCCTACTAAACCAAAATCCAGGTACACGCCTTCCCCTTCACCTCTTCCATCCATTTTAGGACCCTATATACTTCCATCCCTTGTGCAAGATCAACAAAGCCATACATATTCACGTACCTTCCATCCATCTAGAAAGACACAAAGGCTCACTGAGCAAAAGAAAGAAAAATCAAAAGCTATATGGGTTCCTAAGGAACTTGTAGAAGCAATGCGTTACAAGAAACTACAAAAGCATGAAAAATAAAAAACCATGTGGATCCCTAAGTGTCTCCTTGAAGCACAAATGTCTAAAGAAAAATCCAAATCAACAACCAAGATTGTTGTTCCTCCATCCAAACCTTCCAAATCTATTTCTCCATCACCTCCTTCATCCATTTTGGATCTTTATGCCCCAAAATCCCTGGTTGTTCCTCCATCCAAATCTCAAAATCTGAGATTCACTTTCCCTTCATCAATCCACCATCCCTCAAGATGTGTGCCAATGGTGATCCCGCAAACATTTCCATTCGCTCATGCACCAAACTTTCAACATCTGGTCCATTATCCAATACCTCATTTTCATCCTTCCATACCCCTTATCCAATCCTTTACATAAGAATTTACCCTAGTTTCATTTCAAAATCCAAAACAAACTAAGGAAATCAACATTGGAGATGCTGGACATGTACACTTAGCTGAGTCCTTGTTGGAAAGACATCTTTATGCTGGACCAGTGGAATACCTACACAAAACTCCCTGACCCTATGAACAACATGCACCTTCAATGATATCATATCTAAGGGCCGGGTTAGTTTAGCATCTGCTTTCTGCACTGCATATTATTTTCTTAAAAGCATTGCATCACATATAGTTTCTTTTTCAAATGCATTGTATTCACAAAATTTTTGCATTTGCATATAGCAACATTAATAAAACAAGGCAATTGTCCAAGTTTATCATTTGTTTGCATTCAAGAAAAACAAGGGTCATCTCCTTTCTTAGATATTCATATATGAATTCCTTGAGGTCATAAGGTCATTCATTTTTAACATTACCCTGTGACGACGCTTTACTTATGGTTGGGTAGTGATTTCACTGTTTGAGACTTGTTAACCCAAAATCTATCAATTGCTATTTCTCAAACACATTAATAAAAATCTCTAATTCATTCTAGACACCTAGTTGATGATATGACTAGTGAAAAATCTAAAATACTACTTTAGCGCCACTGTAATTGTCACACCCAAGTAGGTTTCATTACTTACAAGTCAAGGCAAGAAAATAAATAAATTTATATGCCAAATATTTATCTCAAGGCAAAAGAGCAATGATATATAACTGAAATATCATGCATACAAGTGCGACGAAAAGCTTGACTATGGGACCATGTGAGTAACTCCATGAGGGCTATGAATGCCTACTAGAAATGGAGCAATATTTGAGAAATTATAGTCTATAACCTCGTCGGAGCTCTAAAATCTTGTTGGCAACAAGGCTCTATTCGGGATGTTTTTGAAGCTAGGATAATCCACGTAGCTATTCATATAGGATGCTAAGGATCTTTAGTGAACACAAGACCAAGAATTAACTCATTTGCACTCACATGGGCAAAAGAAGATCAAAGTTTCAAGAATCTACGGGGAAGTTTTTTGCGTCTCCATTTGTAAATCCTAGTCACTAAGTGTGTTAATTTGGATGTTCCAAGGGACTTTAAGGATCAATTGACCGCTTATCTATGAAATGTTTTGTACCTCCAATTCAATTGGTGTATTACAAAGTGCTAAACAAACATGGTCATCCTTGTTCAAATAGGAAATGCATCTTCGTCATGCATATTGCATTAACATAGGTCATATCGAAAAAGCATTGTCTCTACATGCATTCTACAGATCATCATGTCATATAGGTCTGCATACTGGAGGGCATAGCTGAGAAAAATCCTAAAAAACATAAAAGGTCCTGAATAAACTTCTAAAAAATCATAAAAGGTTCTGAATAAAAATCCTAAAAATCATAAAATGTCTTGGAAAAAATCCTAAAAATAAAAAACTCACAAAATCAAAAACGAAAAATCCAAAGCAAGAAAGCATATACTATCCTTCAAATCAAATCAACCACAAACAAACTCTCAAGGTCTGCAACCACACTTATCGCATGTCTTGTTAAACAATCTATCAAACTCTATCAAACATCAACATGTCTTATAGAGGGAAGGGTACACTCGAAACCAGACAGATCGGTCTTATACGGGGTACTTACTCTTTGAAACTAGACATTCCTATCAATGATCATCAAATCAAAACAATGACATAGATCAATACGGTTGCTGGATTTTGTCCAGGTTAGTCTTATCTCTTGCACTAAAGTGCTGCATCTATGCTTTCCCTTGTACATATCTTTTAGTCGCTTTTTGTGACATCCCGATTCTTTTAGAACCCTCATGGCTTGAAATTGATCAATGTCCTAGTCTTAGGGTAATTGAATGAGCATTTTACATTTCCTAAGCATTATCAACCAAGTCATCTTTCTATCAGTGATATTTGGTCATCCAATCCGAGTCAGTCACCTGTCTCCTAACTACTAAAGAGTTTTATCACTGCGTACACCAAGAAAAACAACATTACTGAAAACAATCACTAAACAGTTTGAGATATGCATGAAATTTTCTTTGTGTTGTCTTTTATATTGGTTTTCGATTACTATTCCCTCTGAGTAACTCAAGGAATTCTATCTTGACTAAGAGGAGAAAGGATTGGGGGCATAATATTTTCTTTGTTTTTTGCTTGTAGGAATGATTCTGATGATATGGAAACATCTAATCAGCTAGGTGTCTGTGATAAGTGCCTTCACATCAAGGTGAAATCGCCAAACATACCTCGACTCCACTTATTTGTATGCTACAAGGAGGTTGGCATCATTTCTTTGTCTGTTTTGAGGGAATTTCTTTAAATGTGCAATCCGGATGCATGCGTAATCTGTCCAAGGATATGAACAAAAAAAGGTCATTGTAGACAAGATAATTAATATTGCACATGAAAAGAAAGGAACTCTATTACGCCTGCTATGTTTGTAAACGCTCAGTGATGAAAATTAAGCATTTCAAATCTAGTGACTAGTTTAAGTTTGCATTCATTCTGCATTTTGTGCATTTCGAGTGATTTCTGCATGATAACAATCATCTCTTTATCATTTGAATGAGAGTTTGAAGTATCATCATTTCTCGGCTAAGTGGTCTCTTTTTCATCATTTCTCTGATCACGTACTTGCGTATTGAGATGTTAGTTGCATACACAAGAATCTTATATAGATCCATACATTTCATTATACACGCTTATTTGTATTCATATTATTGCATAGAACAAATAATTTTTGCATTACTAGTTACTCATTTTCATCATTTATTTGCATATGAAAAGAAACAAAAACAAACATCCATATTCATTTGCATTACATACATTCACATTGAACAAATATGCATACATATAGAAAAACATCTCATAATCAATCAACACAAGTACGATGAAATCAAACCAAGATCTCGTATATATAATCATAAATATCTCGGAGTATAAATAAAAGTCTCAGGGTACAAATGATATCAACTATCATCTACAATCTCCCATCAGAGTAAGAATTGTATGGGCTAAAAAAAAAATGGGGTATATACAAAAATCTAAGAGCTACAAAAATTTAGATCTCTGCCTCTCCCTCATCGCCAGGTGGTGGAGGAGGTGAAGCCTGCTGACTAGCATCTTGCCTAGGTGCCTGAGCTCCCTCATATCGAGCCATATACTGAGAATATGGGACAACTTGTTGTGCTAAAAGAACTTCTATGCTATAAGTTGCAACATAATAAGCCCCTTGACTCGTCTGGTACAAAACCTCTCACTGAAGAGCATCTCACTCTATCTTAATCTCTGCCAGCTGTCGGTCCTGCTCTACAAGATGTGTCTGAGCCACTATCAACTATGATTGCAGACCTACTAATCTCGATCTCATAGACCATGCTGCATCAGCTTTCCCCTACTCCCTCACAGGCTCTTCACCTCCATCTCTGCCTCCATCTACACCACCATCTCCACCCTACTCATCCCTCCGCTACCACACCTATTTAGGAGTTGCTCGCTCCTCCTCTCCTCTACCCTCTATTGTCCTAGCACCACTAAACCCCACACCAATAGCTCCAAGAGATCTGCTCTCTCCTCTCTACCTTTGTCTCCCCCCGGCTTGAAATCTGCTACTGCTAGCACCAGGATCACCACCTACCACTCTCTGACCCTGTCCCTGTACCTATGCCTGTGCAGGGTCCTCATCCTCAACCTCCTCTATGAGAGGCGCATGCTCAACTGGATATGTAAATCTAGGAAAGGGATGACTCTGGAACCAATCCCTATATTGGGGCAATACCCCCACATCTGCAATGTCATCTAGGTAATCCCACCGAAGTCATTGTAACCCTGCCAGTGCTTACATGCTCAATGTGTATGACAACCTAGGGGCCCATCCTCATCTCTCCTCATCCGCATAATGAGCGTAGGTGGTGAAATCCCGTGAAATCTCCTAAAGCCTACCATACTACCTCATCATCCGAGATACAACAAATCGCCCAATAACTATCACCGACCTGTCGATAAGAGGAGTCATGAACATGTCACGCCGCATAGCTCTCCAGTCATCCAAAGCTCAAGACCCTTGTATGGTCTCCATACAACAATGATCAGATCATCAATTTGTCATTGCCAATACTCTATCTTGCCCAGATGGGGCTGAGTAACGTATCCATAATATATATAAACTATCGGTTGGTGTGGATCTCTGGCATCATCCACAATAGGTCTGTGAACTGGGATATACTCCCAGGCCCATATTTGTAAAACTAGGACACCTGCTACTATGCTCTTCCCCTCCTTGTATACAACCTCATGCATCTCACGATACATGTGGGCTAATAGACAAGAACCCCACCCTAATCTATCAAGATGATCCATAAGTCTCTCCAACATCCTAGCCCAACTGCATAAGAAACCCTGGTGTCCTTTGTCTGGCATAACGAAGCAACTAGTGAATCCTGCTAAGACACATGCCAAGGGAAACTACCCACTGTACCTGGCCATCATATCATCCCAACTGATAGCCTGCGTAAGGATGTCCTCATCATAAAAAATGCATCTCAAGGCTAATATACCAGGACGCTGAGCAGAATCATATTAACCTTATCCCCAACAAATGGAATCCTCAATATCCTGTAAAGATCCTCTGGAGTGATGGTCATCTGTCCAACTAGTAAATGGAAGGTATTATGCTCAGAATGAAATCTCTCAACCAGTGCAGTAAGAATCCCGTGATTCACATGGATATCTGGCATCTGTAAAGGTGGGTAAACCTGCACAAGTCAATATGTGCTCTATCTATATTGGATAACTCATGAACCAGCCTCATTGTAGGAGGATAAACACACCAAAATAGGACATGTGGCAATCAAACTTGCACAAATCAAACAATAGAGCATAAGAAAATTATCCAAATTACACTACAAATTAAATTAAACATCTCACAAATCCAAATACATCAATTGCAAAATCAAATTTTTATGTTTGGACACTTAAAAATGCTCACTGTTTTCCATACGACATTTCACAGTGTAAGCAGAAACTCGTACGAGTTAGGAATTCATACAACATGACAAAAGACTCCCATACGATAAACTATATGCACTTGCACGATAACATGGTCTTTCAAGTAAACACTTGTACAATACACGGGGAGGTCCTACTCAACAAATCTAATGGGCAAAAATGACGAAACAATAAAAGATAGTTTGTTGTATGAGACACAGTATCTCTCGCATGACAAAATGACACTAACTAGTTTTTAACGCCATGAAAAAGCAAAAAATTCAACAAAAAATCAAATTTGATGAGATAAAAAGGTAAAAGATTAGTCTCTTACTGTTGGCTCGTAATTCTGCGGTTGATTATGATGTCTCTGGCACTAGAATCGGTGCTCCTGGATCAAAATGACCATTTTTCTTCGTAGAAGGCTTTTTAAATTTCAAACTTGGAGAGGTTAAAATGAATTGAAAATGACACTTGGACCCCTTATATAGCCCAAAACCTAATTTTTCAACTTGCTCCGATGGACATGGAAATTGTATCCTTAGCTAATTTGCCCATCCTGATTCCATTTTTGGGATCAAAATCGAAATACAAGATCATTCTTCTAGTCAATTTTGCACAACTATGACCACTTAGTGCTTTCATCAAATGGTCATTCTTTTGTTCAATTTGCTCTCAGTTTCTCATCAATCATCGCTAAATCTTCACTGACAAAATCTTTTCGCTCAAATAATTATCATCGCCAATAATTGCCTATAATCATCATGTACCCTCGCTATCTTTCGATTTCGCTCCCGAGTGGGCATACTCATGACCTCATGACCTGATATCTTCAAAGTCAAGCAAAAATCTTTTCAACTAGAGAAAATCAAACAAATTCTTATCGCTAGGGGCATCTCAGCTTCATCGCTTCATATCAAGTTGAGATTTATCATTCATCTGAGTCAAATCAATCGTTAGGGGCATATCAGTTTCATTGCTTCAAATCAAGCTGTTATTGTCTTCATCTGAATCAGTCTCTTAATGTTAATCAGTTTCATCACTTTCATCAAGCTGATTATTCATTTAAACTCAATAAATTTTTTAAATAGTATCTTTGATCACACGCTCAATCTAAGAAGGTGTTCAGTTTCATCACATCAAATCAAGCTAGGCAGTTTATGTTCGCTCATCATGTCTTGATCCATCAAGTTCAAGATCGATTTTTATCTTTTCTCACTGTGTCTAGTTCAATCAAGTTCTAGATCAGTAAGATCCACTTCTTGATCAATCAAGTTCAAGTTCAGTATCTTTGCTCTTCATCGGTCCTAGTTCAATCAAGTTCGGGATCGGTATCGCTTTAATCAACTCCGTTCAGTTTCATCACTTCAAAATAAGCTAAACACTTCGCTCTTCATCTGGTTCGTGATCAATCAAGTTTAGATCTGGTATCTCCTAGACATCAACTATTCTTTGAACCAATGCGCTACTTGCACATTAATTCAAAGAGGGGCAAATGTAATACCCTAAAATTGGTCACCTAAACCATGGACCCCTAATCTCGACAACATCACCAAGGTCCTAACCAAAGCCAATTAAATCAACTTTGAGCACACAATTAATTAATTCTTCACTCATTAAATGTCACATGGCAAGTGAATTATTCTATATTAATTAAATATTTATTTAATTAATTAAATCATTCTAAGAAAATCATTTTGATCAATTATCCTATTTAATTTATTAAATATCCTAGCATATTTAATTAATTAATAAATTTGCCATTTAATCATAAAAAAGGAATTAATTTATCATAAAAGAGGAATCAATATGCAAAGCAAGAGTTAAATTGAAAATAAAATAAAAGAATTGAATTGAAAGAGAAATCAAACTTGAGATATTATTTCTTCTTCTAAATTGAGAACTTGAAATCAAAAAAGCAATTGAATGAATTTAATCATTCTCTAAAATTGGAACTCAAAGCTTTTGAGAAAATAAATTCAGTTACATTGAAAAGACTTTTTTCTTGAATAAATCAAAGAAATATGCATGGAATTACCTATTTTTATCTCAATTGCATGGAATTAATTGAATTTTGTCTCCAATGCAAACTTGAACTTATAATATAAATGCATTTCAATCAAACTATAATTGGAATCTATCTCAAGGTTAACTGAATCCGATCTCTCAATTATTTTAATTATCCAAAATTATGCTTTTTCTTGAATAATCTCAACCGCTCATTGCTAATTAGTCTTGACCGCTGGTCTCTCTTGTGATTGTATATAAATTCAGCCTTCATCTCTCATTTAAAAAACCCTAGAGATTCATTGTTATTATGCAGTTTTTGCTCTGGAGTCATTGAGGATATTGTTCTTGCCTTTTGAGATTATTGTATCTTAGTTTAGCTTTTTGCATATTTAGTTCAATTATGATTGCTTGAATTCATATAACTTACTATTCATCCATCTAACATAATCTTGCATCCATTTAGCTTAATATCATGCTCATATAGATTAAATCCTTCCTCTTGGTGTAGTCTAGTCACTGATATTGCTTATACAAATCTAAGAGCAAGTCTATAGTAGCATCTTTTAGAAGGCAATTGGTCGATTTGTTATGGTTTTATTATTCATGCTTATATCTATCTAACCATACATGTAATGACTTAATTGAAGTGTTGTGTTTTACAGCTTACAGATACTTATTCCACTTTTCACACACACAACTATAGGCATTTTATATCTTAATAATCTAGCATAATTGACAATTAGATCAATATTAGCATGTTTAGAATAGTTTTTAGCATGTTAATTTAGTTTCAATTTATCAATCATGTAGCTTAAATCATCATTTTAGATAATCAGGCATACAATAATCTTAGCTTCATACATTTGCATAATCATGAAGTAGCTACTCATCTTTTGAGTTGCCACTTTGGAGGTCATTGCTCCGCTGAGAGCCATCAAATCCAACACCTTCAAGGTCCTCAAAAATAGAGGAAGATAGGACATCTCAAGGAAGGCTTATGGTTTGGTTTCATTATGTAGTTTTCAATTTGCTTTCCATTTATGTTTTTTGTTGTCTCATCTATGTGCTTGTTTATTACAATTGACCCTAATTTTAGCAGCACACCAGGAAATGCTGCTAAAACATCACCAGTACTAGTGGCCTCTGTATCCCTAGGTACATGTCCTGACACATGTTCTAGCATGTGTTCGTTGCTAGAGGGTGCACTACTTGATGACTGAATTCTATGTGTTGCCGATATTTCAGTCAATAATATAGGCATAGATGATGGGATCAGATGATGTGATGTATGTGTAGGAAGATCAAGATCGACATTTGTACCAACCCCTACTCCCCGGGCAACACCTGCAATACCCTGATCATGGCTAGCAGCATCATAAGGATGAAAAAAATTGTGTAAAAACAACACAAATTTTAGTTCATGAAATAAAAGAGTATAAAATATTAAACCATGAGTGAACTTAAGTTATAATTAAAGATCTCATGACAGCTTAATTGTAAGTTTCGTGGTCTCTCAGTCAATATTTTAACCATTTCTCTTATCTCATCTATTTGAGGCACTATGAATAACAACTGAAGGATTTCTTCATTGCATTTTTTTTGCGTATTCCTTATCATATCTGGAGGGTTTGTAGAATATGCGATGTCATCATCGCATATAGTGACTGCACCTCCATATGGATTCTCTCCTTTATTGCTAGTGCCTTTCCTCGATCATCCAACTGCGACAAGAATATTAAAAAAAATATCAAAATTAACCCAATAAACTTACAAAAAAAACATAATAATAAAACAATTTTTCTCGTATCTAATTTGTAAAATTACAATGAGGTAAACCTATCGGGTAGAAGTGTCTGAACATGTATCGCAATCTATGCTTTGGGCCGAAGCCTTCCCCCTATGATCAATGTCCCGCTGTGACAAAAATTAAATATTAAAAAAAATATCGAAATGAAACCAATAGAATTACAAAAAAAAACATAATAATAAAATGGTATATTGGAGTCATTAATTAGAGGTTGGGTAAAATGGTATATAGTACGTATCACCCCCATAGTAACTGTGTTTGTATCTATGCAATTCAAATTATAATCAATTATCAACTCTTTCCTTGCAGTTATTGATTTTATTGCACATACGAATACACAATTTCCCTCCCACGCCTCAAATATGCAATTGGGTTGCTTATTTGTTGACCCAGTTTTCCACTCCTTTATTTTGATCCTTATCTTTTAGTTGTATATAATTTACTGATAGGGCATACCTAAGCATACTTCATGTATATCGAACCGACTGCATCCAATATTTGTAACTATAACAGGGTCTAACATACTCCATCAATTTAGTAACTTTGCCGTAACAGACTTTTATGCTGTCCATGCAAAATAGGTGCAAACCATGTAATGATGATGGTGCTATGCGATATGTTCTCTTGTTGACACAAAAATCAGTGTTTATTTGAGGAAGTTCCTTGGGTATCCATTGTTTCCATAGATGTTTGTACCTCAAGGGCACCTCAATGTCGCCTATGCTCTCATCATCATAAGAACATGACCCCCTTCAACAAGAAAAAATTCCACGTGTTTATGGAATTTTCTTCTAATCTTTTGACCTCTAGTTGACCTCCCTCTTTTAGACCTACTACATGTCTTGCTTTCCTTTTCTCTTCCTGAATTTCCCTCGCTCGAGGAAGACAGACCTGACAAATACCTATTTGGTGGTACCTACACTCCATCGAATGAGACAAGGCAAACAAATACTCATCATTTTCTCTTATGACAAGAGAATATTCTTGGGGGGGTGTATGGTGCAGGAGCATCAAGAGCCCTTTGAGGCCACCATGACCATTTTTGTCCATCTTTGTAATAAGGCTGTGATGAGGCCATTTTGTTTCTTTTCATGAGTAAATAAGGTCATTCCATGTATTGGATCAAAGTTATAAGGCCATTGCACCATTTTTTATCATCTCTAGGACAAAAGTGATGAAATTGATGTAATTCATGGTTTTATGTCATATTTAGCATGTTTGAGGAGTCCTAGGTTGATAGGAGATCATTTGGTTGAAAATTGCAAAAGTTGTCAAAATTGTTCAAAAGTTGCTATGAACAACTTTGCAATTTTGGTGCAAAAGTTGCATTTTGTTTTCCAAATGACCAACTAATTTGAAAGTTGGTTAAAAACATTGGCAAGGGTTTGTAATGACTATATAAATCCTCTTAGGGTCAAGAATGGAGGTTGTTGTTGAATTTTGAAGGAAAAATCAATAAAGAGCATTGTTATTTTTGAGAATTTCATTGTTTTCTCGACTTGCAGAGCCTTGTTATTTTTAATACAAGATTTTGGTGCCACAAATGACACATGGTTGGAAGATTCTTTGAGTCTAATCTCAAATGAATCAAGTTTGAGAGAATTTCATGCTGTTTTGGAAAAGTTATCGTGGTTTTTGTGATTGTAGATCCAAACCCTTGTTAGGGTATCCAATGGACATTAAATATTTCATAACTTTCAATCCCTCCATGGAAAAAATATGCAAATTGGTATATTAGTCCTTTAAAATTTGTATTTCAATATTCTTGAGGTGGCAGGTCATTCTTTTGTAGTTTTGATCAAGTTTAATGATGCCCTAGGGGGTTGACAGGGTTTGCTAGGCTGACTGAGCTGTAGCAGTGGCTTTTGTTGAATTTTTGAGTTGATAGATGAAGTGTTTGGATGGTGAATGGTTTTGGAAGGTTGCAAGAAAAACACGGCTTTTTTTCTCTAAGGAAACCTCAAAAGTGTAAGTTGGTTTGTCTCTAATTGTTGCCCCAAACTACTGCTCAGTCCAATCCATTGTGTAGCAGTCATATGTACAATTGACTCTTGGTTTTTTTTGGAGTCTAATGTGTCTTGAACCATCATTGGAAGTAAACCAAAGATGTTTATTGTTCTTGGGAACTCTAGAGGAAGGTCTGATAAGGTTGGATCATGTTGTGTTGTTTGAATGCCATTGTTATTGGTCCCATAGATTTGCCAACCTGTCCCTTATTGTGAACATAACTATTTGAGCGAAGTTAGTACTAAACAAAATCTTTTATGTCCCAAGGTGTGTCAAACCCATAAGGATGTTGGATGAACTTATTTCATGGTGATGTGATCCCAAGGTATGGGATTGGAGGATTAAAAACCAAGGTTGTCACTACTAGTCAAATGCATGTGGAGGTAACAATAGTTGTGAATTTATCAATAAACCGTGTAAGGGTCTGATGATCAGAGATCACTTGGTAAGCATGGGAATGGTTTGTAGGGTCACCAACCTTGTGTTTTGAAGCCTTGGATTTTGGGAACATCTAGAGGAGTCATTGTCTTTTTTCTAGGAGGTTGATTGGGTTAGTTGGTGAAAGGTTGCTATTACTTTTTGTACCTGTCTATGAAAATTTTTGGACCCCCTTCCTTGAAGACAATAGTCCCTCTGAGGTAGTACTGGTGTCTGGTTAGTTAGTCTATGAAATTTTTTGGACCACCTTTGATGTGAAATAGCCCCTCGCACGACCATCCTTTTAGTCTATTTCTAAATGGACAGACCCCTTACCTTTAATGATTATGCTCCATAGGTTTCTACCCCTATGGTTTTTTGGGTCCCCAAATAAAAAAAAAAAGATGGGCCCTACTCAGAAGAACCCCAAAATGTATCAGAGTTTATTTCTTTCTTAAGAATCCAGTTAAAGAGGCTAATTGGGTCCCTCCCTATCTAGAACTCCTTCACCATTTTCCAGACACCCACAACATCTTTGAACCACTTATACTCTTTTAGAACTTGAAAAAAAAAGTCCACTTTCATTAGTGTTCTCTTTTGGGCTTTCCCTAGTGTTGGAATTTGTACTATTATTTTGGAGGTTTGGTCAAGTTAGTGAAATATTCAGAAGTTTTTAATGGCCTTGTCTTTTTTTCATCTCTTGTACTTCTATATGTTCTCTTATGGATAGACACTAGGAATTTTTCATTGCACTCACGGACCATGTATTGTTTTCAGTCCCTTTGATCATTTGTGAACCTTAATATGTAAATTTATTTCATCAAAGTTTATAAATTTGAACCCTAGTGAACTTCGTGTGTTGTTATGTGATGAGAGTTCCTTTCAATCTTATAGTAGAAATAATATGCTAAGACGGATACAAAAATTGCAGTTCACAGGCCAAAAATGGCCACCCAATTGATTGAACATCTCAAAGCTTGATTGTTAAAACTAACTAGACACCAGTACTAAATGTGGGGGAAAAATCACTTATAGTCATTGTCCCTTGGTCAATTTTCCCTTTTTGAGTGCCCTCACCTCTCGTTCTAGTTTTCCTCCTGCCAAATGGTTCCTAGGTCTTCCTCCTCGACTCAATGGCCTTGCAACACTCATCCAGTGAAGTCTCACAACTCTCCACTCAGGGGCTGGATGTAGTGGTTATCGGTGCAAATATCCAGTTAGGATCTCAGTGTAGTATGCTATGTCGTGCTCCTACGTGCACATGACCAAAATTCCTCGTCAATACCGGTTAAGGTCCTAATTCCCAGTTCATTGTCTTCAATACTGGTAAGGTATTTCCGGTAGACCAAAAAGACTTAGATGACACAATACAACATAGTAAACATCAATGAATCATAGGAAGCTACTTGGTATTGGGTCACTTGCATCCTCAAGTAGAATTAATATATCCTTCAGGGTCGAACCCCTTTCTCAGTGCACTTGGCTTTAAGTTGTAATGGGCTAGTTTGTCCCATGTGAGCTCCAATCCTTTTTAATTCCTTTTTTAATGAGTTAAAGTCCAGTTTGGGTCTTATTTCATAAAAAATGGAATTAAGAAGGATTGGTTCTCACATGGGTAAGATACATATTACAATGATACAAACTCACATTCTAAACCACAAAACTTCAATCATCACCAATCGCCAGATCTAATCAGAACATTTCCTCATTTACCGGTTAAGGTCTTAATTCCCAGTTCACTGTCTTCAATACCGGTAAGGTATTTCCGATAGACCAAAAAGACTTAGATGACACAATACAACATATTAAACATCAATTAATCATAAGAAGCTACTTGTTATTGGGTCTCCTGCATCCTCAAGTAGAACTAATGTATCCTTCAGGGTCGAACCCCTTTTTGAGTGCACTTGGATTCAAGTTGTAATGGGATAGTTTGTCGCATGTGAGCTCCAATCCTTCTTTTCTAGTAATAGTAAATTCATCAATGTACACAATCCTTGGCATGAAAGCTTTCTTATCATGTGAGCCAAGATGTGTGTAGTTGGAAATTTCCATCTGTTTGATGATTTCCAAATAAGCTATCCTATTTGGCACAATTTTAGGTAGCAGTAGTGGAGACTCCTCAAAACCATAGACTCTAACCATTGTGACTTCTAAAAAACAATACCAATCACCCCAATTGTGCCTGACCTCCTCAGGTCCACCAAAATCTGCAGACCTTAAGAATCTCTTCACTTCATCTATGAGTGCATAATTGCATGGGTGATCATAGAATTTGTACAAGCTTTTAACAAAATACTCCTCAAAATGAATATAATTTGATCTGATAAATCTACAATCCCATACTGAAGTCCATAATTGGACTCGAAAAGGTTGGTTATTATCACCAAGCTGTCTGATTCTCATCTCCTCAGGCCAGCTGCCTAGCTCTTGGCCATAGAACATTATCATGTGCATTAACAAAGAATAGTGTGGAAAATAAATTTTAGATGGATCCTTCTTAATAGCAAGAAGGCTCAAATCAATTTTCCTAGCAACAAATGTGGCAAAAACAAACTCTCCTGCATTAAGGGATTGAATATTTGATGCAATCACCATAGACTCTATCAACATGAAATATGGAGTATAGAGACCAAGGACCTGCTCAACTGAATAGTATGTATACCTCAGATGGGGTTTAAACAGGTTCACGTGGAATGCAAGTCCTTCCTCAGCCTCCAGTGGTGCCTCAAGATTGAGAATATGAAGGGGTACCCTCCATCTTGTGTAAGTGGTGTCTAGTCTACGATATTTTTTTTTTTAAGTCTTCAAGAACAATAGGGTAATCATAGATCCCAGTTAGGTTGAATAATTCAAATATTTCTTCTCTCAACACATAGAAACAAGGCTCCCCCTCTATGTTGCAAATTGACCTCTTCTTGGGGTCATAATGTTGTGCCAATAATTTCAGTAGGTCTACATTGACATAAAACATTATGAACAACAAGTTTTCCTAAGTTTAACCTCCATGGGTTACAGATTGGTTCAGGGTTGTCTCGCATATGGTAATGGGACATGAAAAGTTCATAACCTCTAATAGTGGTGTAAACATCCCCCACATTATTGTAATTGTCCTCTAGTTTTCATTGTGTGGACTTCTTAGGTTTAGGGGTTGACCCATGTAATTGATCAAGCAAATCTTGATTCAATTTCCTCTCCTGTATTTTAGTTTTTTCTACTTCTACACTAGTGTCTTCTATTTTTTGTTTTTTACCCTTTGCCTTACTGGTTTCCCCTTTCCATCTCTTTCTAGTACTGCTAGAAATCTCTATTGTATAGATAATTCAACTAGCTCTTTGATGAAATTGCAAAAGGATTGTTTCGAAGACTTACTTGTTTTGTAGGCTTGCTTGTTATTGTCACCCTTTTCGGCTCACTCCAATTTTGCCCTCAGCGTCTGTAGAATAATGTGCTCTGGTATGAAACCAACCTGAATATATTTGCAGAGAATGTTGTTCATGTACAATAAATGTCTCAACCTGCTAATCAATATAGCAGTCTTTTCAAAATTTGAATTGCTTTTGTTGATGTGTACTATCGGTATAGTTAGTTTTGTCAATACCTCTAAATCTGGCCCCACTTTGACATGATCGATGTTGCAGATAAATATAGTAATGTTCCAATTTATGTTATAACTATTTTTCTTCATATCACTTTGGCAGAGGTTACGCCAATGAGCCATTACTCATTTGATCACTGTCTTCGGGCTAACTGTGTCGAAGACCTTTTGGATAATGCCTATTGACATTACTTTAACCATTGTCATTTCTTGTAAATGCATTCCTTTACTTCTTTAGTTACTTCGATGAATGACTCGCCTTTGATTTCACTAATCCCCATAATGTGAAGCCCTACCCCGACTCAGCTTGACATTTTCAGTTATTTTCATATTGAGACTATTATGGATGCTTTATTTTATGCTTTATGGATTTAGAACCTATATGATTCCATGATTTGGATCACATTGACGTATATTGATGCTTCATTTTATGAATTATGATTATGAAACTTTATATGTTGCTAGAATAGAATTACTTTGAAATGGTGAATGTCATTATTGGAATTGCAGGACTTCATTTTGATGATAGAAAAATGATGCTTATTTTATGAATGGTTCAATTTTGAGAATTATGATAATTGCTTATGTGGAATCGAATTTGAATGAATGGGATATTGAATAATTATTGCCAAATGTATGAGTGTTTGATGTGCAATGAAATCCATGTATTTAATTATATATAATTGTGATTATTTGGAATTACTAATGTGTTAATTGAGATGCGCAGGAAAATTATCCATGTGACCATGGAATTAATATGGACAACCAAACCTAGACCAATGTACGTTTGTTAAGCCAGGGGTTGTCTATTTGGAGAGACAACACCCCATTTGTAATGTATTTTATTTGTGAAAGTAAATTATGCATGTGTGTTAATTTGATTTTATTTAATTGTGTAAACCTACAAGAGACAAATTCCATGTGTGATTTTTATATTGTATTTTATTGTGTCACTTGACACATGTGTGGATTAGTGTCATTGATTTTGACTTGTCTCTTGGAGGGAGTTTTGTTTCTACCAAAGCCATTCAAACAAAAGAGTGTGGTCCCAAATTTGCCTTGGGTAGGGAGTCTTGGGAGTGGTCAACTCAGGTTTGACCCGTAGGTTAACTTCAGTTGGGTTTCTAAGGGGTCAAATGGACTCCTAGGGTCAGTTTTAGGGCTTTTCCAAATGTCCAAAGGGTAGACCTATGGGTTAGGGGTATTTTAAAACATGTGACTACTCCCATGTGACTGTTTAGTCACCTCAAAAAGTGGTTTTCCCAAGGTGAGCGAAAAATCAACTTAGAAGGTTCCTCCTAGGATAGACAACCTTCCCTTTTGATGTCAAACTCTCTTCCCCATCCTCTCTCACCTTTTCCCTTTCCAGTTTTAGTAATATGTAAGAGGTTGGGAAGAGCAACCAATGGGAACTCTCACCTCACCCAAGGGGTTGGGAAGTGTGTGAGAGGCCTTCTTAGGCAATGATTAGGGACTTAGTGAGTAATCACCCACTCTCCATTGTTGGAGATTATGCAATTTTTGAAATTTAGTTGTAGGATAGAATTTTGGTGAAGGTGTTGGTGGAAAGTTTGTGTGGATTTGGGCAGCTCATCCCCAACTAAGTCTAACATACCTATTGGCAGATTAAGGTTGGCTTTACTTCCTTTTGTTTATGTTGTTTATGTTGTTTTTGAAAGAAAGAAATTCTTGTATGAAGAGATGTGTATATGTAATTTGTTGTAGGAGAAAAATGTAAGTTTTCTTTTCCATGTTCTTTGTTTATGTGTTCTTGTTTTGGGAGTGTCCAAGAACTCCTACTCTTGGGAGAGTAGGATGGTCTTGGGGTGGAAGAAGTATGACAGCCTTGGGTGAGAGGCTCTCCTTATGGAGAGTGATCTCAAGGGTGTCCTTTGTGACCCTTGCTGCATAGCCTTGTGTATGCATTTGGGGGTCATAAGGGGAGAAAATATGGCTTTTATGCCTTTGGGGGGCATAAGGTGTGGAGATGAATTTTTGTTGTATTTTGTATTGCCATGAGGTGGCTTGAGTTGTATTATGCTTGCAATCTCCCCAATGGTACTTGGTCCACTTCCACCTGTTGAAAGATCATCACAAGTTGTGGTGGGAGTCTAGCTTGGGATGGGAAAATGCATGTTGAGTGTTTGCTTTTGTTGTTGTGTTGTTTGTTTGTTTGTGACCCGTCTAGTACTTCGTTCTCCAAGTTCGGGGGTGGCTTCTAGTAAGCCTAGGTTGGGAGGTGAGCTCTCCATGGTCAAGTTGTATTTTTATTGCAGGTTGCTTGGGATGGAAAAGAAAAGATAAAGGGAATAGTTGCTGTTCTAAGTTGCAGATATAGTTCAAGAAAAAGAATGTATTTAATTTGTAGCAAAAAAAAAAAAGAGTTATTGTTGTATTTAATTTTCAAAAGAAAAGAAGTGTATTTATTTTATTCATATTCCTATGGCAGGGAAATATTAGTTGGGTTTTCAAACCCATTTGTATTATTATTTACTTGTTTTTAAATTTGCTAAAGAAATGTATTTCTCCTAATTTGGGTAGTTTTGCAAAAAGGGAAAATGAAATATATTAACTTGTATTTAAATCTTCATTTAAAAAGAATAAAAATAAAAATAAAGTTGTTGCATTTATGTTTATTCTGCAAATAAATTAATTCTGTTATTACATGTTCACCTGTGTTTATTTATGCTGCTGGAAATAAATTAAATCTATTATTGTGTGTTCATTTATGTTTATATTGTGCTGCTACAAATAAAATAAATCTATTTTTTTTTTATCTTTTATTTACTGCAGAAAATAATTCCTAATGTAGTAGCCTATTTTATTTTTAAAAAAAAGAAAAAGAGGGTTAGCATTTAGTTTTAGTCATATTTTGTTAGACCAGGAAGGATTATATTCATGTTGTTGTTTAAAGTTTAAAAAAAAAAAAAAAGAAATAATAATAGTTGCAGAATATAAAACACTTCTATTTTTTTTTTAGCCTCTTAGAAAACAAAAGAAAAATTATATTTGTTTCACCCATCTCCTTGCTGTAGCTAATAGTATTCATTTCTGCATGTATATTAAGATTTGATATAAAAAAAAAAGGGAGAAACAAATCATAGGATGTTTAAGTGTGTAAATAATATATATATATATATATATATATATTATGCATTTAAATATGTTATTTTGGAAATGCATATATTTCTTATAAAAAAAATATAGATGTAAACATGTATATTTACACACACACACACACACACACACACACACACACACACACATATGTTAACGAATTTAAAAAATAAAATATTTTACCATGCTCGGTGAAGGCCGAACCTCTGTGAGCACAGAGGACGGCGCGGCCGTGCCTCCACTATGGCTACCCACAGTGGACGGCTCGGCGCCGCCACTATGGGAAACCACAGTGGACGGCACCGGGTCCCCCACTGTGGGCAACCACAGTGGTGATGGCTCCCGGCCGCCACTGTGTTTACCCACAATGGACGACGCTCGACCGCACTGTGGATAAACACAGTGGCGCCCGGGGGAAACCCCCGCCCGCCGCCGATCACCATTCCACTGTCGTTCTCCATTTCTCTGCCGCTCCCTTTCATGGCTGCCGCTCCCTCCTTTGGCCACCGCCCAATCCTTCGACCTGCATTCACACACACACAACACTCAAAAAAAATATATGTGTATGTTATAACACACAAGCCCTAACCCTAGTTTCGGGTTAGGGCAAACACACATAGATTTTAGAATAAAATATGTGTGGGGTGGGTGTTTAAAAAAGTTAGGGTTAGTTTGTGACCTTGTTGAATTCTTTTATAAGTAAATTAATAAAATAAAGAAAAGAAAACCCCCCCCCTTTCTCCTTCAAATATCTTTATATATATATATATATATATATATATATATATTAAATTCTATATTATATGGAATCAAATAGTTATTGGTAAATTAGGTAATGTTTTCTTAATTATTAAATGAATGTAGATGCATTCTAAAAAGAAGATTTTAAAATTCTTGGGTAGAATAAACCCTTGGGAAAAATAAAATGATATATGTAGGGTCAAGTTGGCCCGTTTAAATTTTAAATTATAAGGTATTTTAATTTATGGAGATTTTATTTAATAGGGTTGTTAAATCTAATAACTAGGACAATTTATTTAGACCCTAGGTAATTAAAGAACTATAAGAGATTATTGGACAATAAATTTTAGAGATTATATATTAAGCTAGAGATTATTGGCTAAGAGAGTTTAATAATTTATTAGTGGAAGATAGTAATAACTCTTTTGGAGAAATTTTAGCTCGCTTATAACTTAGATTATATATCACCTAATTAATTTAGTTGCTTGATTCACTCAAAAACATAGTTAAGACTAAACTAGTTTGCATCATTTTAATAAGTTAGTTGTACTAGGTTAAGTATTTTTTTAAAAAAAATTATTCCGTTTGTGCCCAAAAGTTTGGGCATGACATTTTGGTATCAGAGCAAGGTTACCAACACTAGGAACCTTACTCCATTACGTTTCGCTATAATTATTTAATTAATTAAATTATATTTATTTTTATTATATTTCTTTTTAAATTAGCTAAAATATTTCTCCTAAAATATTATTTATTTCATTTCATTTTATTTTCTTAAAAAGGATGCCTCCAACTACGCGACAAGTTCGCAAACGTGGTAGAGGCCCTAGGCGTGAACGCATGGCACGCGAAGAGGTCATTAGGGAGGAATCGGTTCCGAAAGTGAACCCAGAAGCTCCTCCCGAACGATCAGCTGACCCAAACCGAGACATCTTGGTAGCTCTACAAAACCTGATTGGCATAGTTCAGGATAGGCTTCCGGTAGTAGATCATAATGTTGAGAACCAGAACTCAGGAAGCCGTAGAACAGTAGAACGGGAATAGAGTAGGAGTCCACCTCCTAATCCCGTAAAGAGTCAGGCTGGGCATGAGCTCGAGTCCATTCACCTACCAACACCACCTCCAGTCGTAGCACCAGTGTATTATGAGAGGGCATGTCGGGATCCAGGGGATCTAATCAGAGAGGTTATGCATCTTCAGCCACCATCTTTTGGGGGATCTACCGATGGGGTAGAAGCAGAGGCATGGCTTTTGAGCCTAGATAGGTGCTTTGCATTGCGCTCTTATGAGAGCAATCTAAAAGCACGTGCAGTGGTTCACCTATTGTGAGGAATAGCCTCCACATGGTGGAGACAGGAAGAATATAAGTGTGGCTTAGAGATAGAAACCCTCACTTGGGAGATTTTCACAGAAAGATTCAGGGAGAGGTACTTATCAGAGCATTTCAGACAGTGTAGGGTGGATGAGTTTCATGACCTCCAGCAGAAGGGTCTTTTAGTGACCTAGTATGAGAACAAGTTCTTTGAACTCTTACCATACGTAGACTACCTGAAAGATGAGAAGCTTCTCATCAACCGATTTATCAGAGGGTTGAATTCCGACATAGCAGGACTAGTGAGGATGGCCGCTCCAGGGAGCCTTCGGGTTGCCGTGGAGAAGGCTTTGATAGCTGAGGAGATTCAAGTCAGACCCCAGGACTCGAGGGATCGATTCCAGAACTGTAACCCTACACCACAGACTTATGGGTTTCAGAAACCCCATTGGAAAGGTAACAACAGACACACATTGGGGTTCTCCAAACCCCCTCCTCCGTAGTAGTCACAGCAAAACTAGAGGCAAAGGCCTCCGCAGAGTCAGCAGGGTGTGAAGCCCAAGCAGTGGCAGTCACAGGGTCAGAGGCGGGATCGGAGATCTCAGGCTCCTTACACACCCTCGGCGAGGACTCAGCAGTCCTCCAGAGGTGGATATAGTGGTTCTAGTAGGACAAGGGGATAGTCTTTCTCCAGACCACAGGGAGTGCAGTTCCAGGCACGTGGTGCTTGCTTCACATGTGGAGCCATGGGACACATGGCGAGAGAGTGTCCTCAGGGTCAGATGGCAGGAAATCAGAGGATGGCAGCATCAACATCAACATCAACAGTTGGGGATATGGGCAAGTCCCATAGGGTCTTCGCAGCGGTTGACAACCGCTAGGCAGAGCATCAGGCCACGGTTATTGAGGTAGCAGGTATGATCAGAGGCAGCAGTGTATCTATATTATTTGATTCAAGAGCTACTGACTCTTTTATATCTTCATTGGTTGTGGAGCATTGCGGGCTAGTGGCAATTAGATAAGAGGTCAGTTGGGAAGTGGAATTAGCTTCAGGGGCTAGAGTGTTAGTGGAATCAGAGGTTAGGGGTTGTCAGCTTCAGAATGATAATACCACCACCTTAGTAGACCTTAGAGTTACACCACTCAGATCATATGGCATCGTACTTGGAATGGATTGGCTTTATTCCCACATAGCCAAGATGGATTGTCACCTAAAAAGGATCGAGTGTGAGGATGATCGTGGTTCTCCCATAGTGATCACTGGAATTCAGAGACCCGTGTCCCTTTGAATGATCTTTGCCATGCAGCTTAAGCGGAGCATGCGAAAGGGGTGTCAGTTATTTGCCATCACTATTAGTGATAGAGAAGAAGAAGAGGGAAAGGAACCATCTATTGATGACCATCCTATCCTTAAGGGATTTTCAGACGTATTTCCTTTAAAGTTACCTAGTATGCTGCCCCGTAGAGAGATTGATTTTCATATAGACCTTGTCCCAGGAGCCGAACCAGTTTCAAGAGCACCATATAGGATGACCACAAATGAGCTTAATGAGCTCAAGATGCAGCTTGAGGAACTCCTAGAGAAGGGCCACATTCATCCTAATGTATCTCCTTGGGGTGCACCAGTCATCTTCGTGAAGAAGAAGGATGGATCTCTCCGATTATGCATGGATTACCGTCAGTTGAACAAAGTAACCATCAAGAACCAATATCCGTTGCCCGGGATCAATGATTTATTCAACCAAATTCAGGGTGCCAAAGTATTTTCCAAGATTGATCTAAAGTCAGGGTACCATCAGTTGAGGATAGTGGATAGCGATATCCACAAGACCACATTTCGCACTAGATATGGCCACTATGAGTTCACTGTGGTCCCATTCGGTCTTATGAATGCCCCAGCAGTGTTCATGAGTCTCATGAATGGAGTATTCCGCACATTCCTTGACCGTTTTGTGATTGTATTTCTCGACGACATATTGATTTATTCACAGAATGAGGAGGTGCATGAGGAGCACCTGAGATAGGTTTTACAGTGTTTGAGGGATA
Source organism: Cryptomeria japonica (assembly GCF_030272615.1). Taxonomy (NCBI): domain Eukaryota; kingdom Viridiplantae; phylum Streptophyta; class Pinopsida; order Cupressales; family Cupressaceae; genus Cryptomeria; species Cryptomeria japonica. The sequence continues at coordinate 445,895,219 of NC_081414.1, read as the reverse complement.
ATCAGTTATATGGCAGTTTGTCGAAGTGTGCTTTCTTTAGAACAGAGGTCAAGTACCTTGGTCATGTTATATCCGGTGATGGGATCTCAGTAGACCCATCAAAGATCAGAGCCATTATGGATTGGCTAGTGCCAACCAGTGTGATAGAGGTCAGGAGCTTCATGGGCTTAGCAGGTTATTATCGACGTTTTGTTGAGGGATTCTCTTGAGTCGCTCATCCTATTACTTCTCTTCAGTGCAAGGGGAAGAAATTTGAGTGGACAAAGAAGTGCAAGAAGGCCTTTCAGGAGCTTAAAAAGGCACTTACTACCACACCTATCCTTGTAGTACCAGATCCTTCAGCTGATTTCATGGTTTGCACAAATGCTTCCCTAGAGGGTTTAGGAGCAGTCCTTATGCAAGGTGGCAGAGCTATAGCTTTTGAGTCTAGGAAACTCAAGACTCACGCGCTTAATTACCCTACTCATGACCTTAAGCTTGCAGCAGTAGTGCATGCACTTGTGAGGTGGAGACATTTCCTTTTGGGTCATCATATTGAGTTGCACTCAGACCATCAGAGCCTTCAGTACATATTCACTTAGCCGAATCTTAATGCACGTTAGAGGAGATGGATGGAATTCTTGTGCGAGTATGATTTTGATGTTCACTACATCAAAGGGAAAGAAAACGTAGTTGCAGATGCTTTGAGTAGGAGACATCACGAGGTATACACCATATCTATGAGCATGGATTTGAGAGATCAGATCATGCAGCAGTTGCCAGAGGACAGATGGTATTTAGAGGTTTGCTAGGCTATTCGATCTCAGGAAACTTTAGAAGGGAAATATGTGGATTATTCCTTAGAGTCTGATGGTTTATTATGCCATAGAGGGCACATCTATGTACCTTCTTTCGGGGGATTGCGGGAGTTCATTATCATAGAGGCTCATAGAGCTCCTTATGCAACACATCCCAGGGTTAAGAAGATGCATGCAGACTTGAGGGAATTGTACCATTGGCCAGGAATGCGACAGCTTATTGCTGAGTTGGTAGCTCGATGCCTTGAGTGTTAGAGAGTCAAGGTGGAGCATCGCCATCCAGGTGAGTTGCTCCAATCTCATGCTATATCAGAGTGGAAGTGGGATACTATATCCATGGATTTCATCATTGGTCTTCCCATGTCATCTCGTCACCATGATGCCATCTTGGTGACGGTTGACAAGTTGACCAAAGTGGCCCACTTTTCACCAGTTCGTACCACCTTCACAGCACCAGCAGTAGCATAGGTGTTCTTGTGAGACATTGTCAGACTTCATGGCGTTCCATGCAAGATCATTTTCGATAGGGATTCCCTCTTCACATCTTCCTTTTGGAAGGTATTACAGGAAGCTATGGGTACCAAGCTCAATTTCAATACAACCTATTATCAAGAAACGGATGGCGAGACAGAGAGGGTTAATCAGGTGTTAGAGGATATGCTTCGCATGTACATCATGGATCACCGGACCAGATGGGAAGAGTACCTTCCCTTAGTGGAGTTTGCCTATAACAATGGGCATCACACATCCTTGGGGATGCCACCCTATCAGGCATTATATGGTAGACCTTGTAGGACATCGTTGAGTTGGGACCGCATAGAGGACAGAGCTGCTATTGGTCCTGAGATAGTTCAGGATATGGAGCAGTAGGTGGATTTGATTAGGCAACATCTTAGAGAGGCACAAGATAGATAGAAGAAATATGCAGATGCAAAGAGGATAGATCGTAGCTACTTGGTTGGAGATAGAGTCTTCTTGAGAGTGCGACCACATAAGAGTCCAATCCGTTATGGAAAGGGTTCTAAGCTCACACCTCGATTTGTAGGACCATTTGAGATCCTTGAGAGGATAGGACCAGTTGCCTACCGTTTAGCATTGCCACCTAGCCTGTTGTGCATCCACGATGTGTTTCATGTTTCAGTTTTGAGGAAGTATATCTATGATGAGTCTCATATTCTAGATTGGGATGCCTTGCAGGTGGAGTTGGATGGGCAGCTAGCTTTGGAGCCCATTCGCATTTTGGCACGCCAGACGCTGGGCCTTCAAGGTCAAGAGCTAGACCAGGTTAGGGTCCAGTGGGATTGCTATGATGAGGTCACAGCCTCATGGGAGGATGCAGCACGTATGAGATCACAGTACCCCCACCTTTTTGATGAACTCCAGGAGGAAGTTCATACCTAGAGGGGGAGGGTGTGAGGCCCTACCCTGACTCAGCTTGACATTTTCAGTTATTTTCATATTGAGACTATTATGGATGCTTTATTTTATGCTTTATGGATTTAGAACCTATATGATTCCATGATTTGGATCACATTGACGTATATTGATGCTTCATTTTATGCATTATGATTATGAAACTTTATATGTTGCTAGAATAGAATTACTTTGAAATGGTGAATGTCATTATTGGAATTGCAGGACTTCATTTTGATGATAGAAAAATGATGCTTATTTTATGAATGGTTCAATTTTGAGAATTATGATAATTGCTTATGTGGAATCGAATTTGAATGAATGGGATATTGAATAATTATTGCCAAATGTATGAGTGTTTGATGTGCAATGAAATCCATGTATTTAATTATATATAATTGTGATTATTTGGAATTACTAATGTGTTAATTGAGATGCGCAGGAAAATTATCCATGTGACCATGGAATTAATATGGACAACCAAACCTAGACCAATGTACGTTTGTTAAGCCAGGGGTTGTCTATTTGGAGAGACAACACCTCGTTTGTAATGTATTTTATTTGTGAAAGTAAATTATGCATGTGTGTTAATTTGATTTTATTTAATTGTGTAAACCACAAGAGACAAATTCCATGTGTGATTTTTATATTGTATTTTATTGTGTCACTTGACACATGTGCGGATTAGTGTCATTGATTTTGACTTGTCTCTTGAAGGGAGTTTTGTTTCTACCAAAGCCATTCAAACAAAAGAGTGTGGTCCCAAATTTGCCTTGGGTAGGGAGTCTTGGGAGTGGTCAACTCAGGTTTGACCCGTAGGTTAACTTCAGTTGGGTTTCTAAGGGGTCAAATGGACTCCTAGGGTCAGTTTTAGGGCTTTTCCAAAGGTCCAAAGGGTAGACCTATGGGTTAGGGGTATTTTTAGCCATGTGACTACTCCCATGTGACTGTTTAGTCACCTCAAAAAGTGGTTTTCCCAAGGTGAGAAAAAATTCAACTTAGAAGGTTCCTCCTAGGATAGACAACCTTCCCTTTTGATGTCAAACTCTCTTCCCCATCCTCTCTCACCTTTTCCCTTTCCAGTTTTAGTAATATGTAAGAGGTTGGGAAGAGCAACCAATGGGAACTCTCACCTCACCCAAGGGGTTGGGAAGTGTGTGAGAGGCCTTCTTAGGCAATTATTAGGGACTTAGTGAGTAATCACCCACTCTCCATTGTTGGAGATTATGCAATTTTTGAAATTTAGTTGTAGGATAGAATTTTGGTGAAGGTGTTGGTGGAAAGTTTGTGTGGATTTGGGCAGCTCATCCCCAACTAAGTCTAACATACCTATTGGCAGATTAAGGTTGGCTTTACTTCCTTTTGTTTATGTTGTTTATGTTGTTTTTGAAAGAAAGAAATGCTTGTATGAAGAGATGTGTATATGTAATTTGTTGTAGGAGAAAAATGTAAGTTTTCTTTTCCATGTTTTTTGTTTATGTGTTCTTATTTTGGGAGTGTCCAAGACCTCCTAGTCTTGGGAGAGTAGGATGGTCTTGGGGTGGAAGAAGTATGACAGCCTTGGGTGAGAGGCTCTCCTTATGGAGAGTGATCTCAAGGGTGTCCTTTGTGACCCTTGCTGCATAGCCTTGTGTATGCATTTGGGGGTCATAAGGGGAGAAAATATGGCTTTTATGCCTTTGGGGGGCATAAGGTGTGGAGATGAATTTTTGTTGTATTTTGTATTGCCATGAGGTGGCTTGAGTTGTATTATGCTTGCAATCTCCCCAATGGTACTTGGTCCACTTCCACCCATGGAAAGATCATCACAAGTTGTGGTGAGAGTGTAGCTTGGGAGGGGAAAATGCATGTTGAGTGTTTGCTTTTGTTGTTGTGTTGTTTGTTTGTTCGTGACCCGTCTAGTACTTGGTTCTCCAAGCTCGGGGGTGGCTTCTAGTAAGCCTAGGTTGGGAGGTGAGCTCTCCATGGTCAAGTTGTATTTTTATTGCAGGTTGCTTGGGATGGAAAAGAAAAGATAAAGGGAATAGTTGCTGTTCTAAGTTGTAGAAATAGTTCAAGAAAAAGAATGTATTTAATTTGTAGCAAAAAAAAAAAAGAGCTATTGTTGTATTTAATTTCCAAAAGAAAAGAAGTGTATTTATTTTATTCATATTCCTATGGAAGGGAAATATTAGTTGGGTTTTCAAACCCATGTGTATTATTATTTACTTGTTTTTAAATTTGCTAAAGAAATGTATTTCTGCTAATTTGGGTAGTTTTGCAAAAAGGGAAAATGAAATATATTAACTTGTATTTAAATCTTCATTTAAAAAATAAATAAAAAATAAATAAAGTTGTTGCATTTATGTTTATTCTGCAAATAAATTAATTCTGTTATTACATGTTCACCTATGTTTATTTATGTTGCTGGAAATAAATTAAATCTGTTATTGTGTGTTCATTTATGTTTATATTGTGCTGCTGCAAATAAAATAAATCTATTTTTTTTTTATCTTTTATTTACTGCAGAAAATAATTCCTATTGTAGTAGCCTATTTTATTTTTAAAAAAAAGAAAAAGAGGGTTAGCATTTAGTTTTAGTCATATTTTGTTAGACCAGGAAGGATTATATTCATGTTGTTGTTTAAAGTTTAAAAAAAAAGAAAAGAAATAATAATAGTTGCAGAATATAAAACACTTCTATTTTTTTTTTAGCCTCTTAGAAAACAAAAGAAAAATTATATTTGTTTCACCCATCTCCTTGATGTAGCTAATAGTATTCATTTCTGCATGTATATTAAGATTTGTTATAAAAAAAAAAGGGAGAAAAAAATCATAGGATGTTTAAGTGTGTAAATAAAATATATATATATATATATATATATATATATATATATATATATATATATATTATGCATTTAAATATGTTATTTTGGAAATGCATATATTTCTTATAAAAAAATATAGATGTAAACATGTATATTCACACACACACACACACACACACACACACACACACACACACACACACACACACACACACATATATATGTTAACGAATTTTTAAAAAAATAATATTTTAAATAAAAATATATATATATTTTACCATGCTCGGTGAAGGCCGAACCTCTATGAACACAGAGGACGGCGCAGCCGTGCCTCCACTATGGCTACCCACAGTGGACGGCTCGGCGCCGCCACTGTGGGAAACCACAGTGGACAGCACCGGGTCCCCCACTGTGGGCAACCACAGTGGTGGCACTGTGGGCAACCACAGTGGTGGTGGCTCCCGACCACCACTGTGTTTACTCACAGTGGATGGCGCTCAGCCGCACTGTGGATAAACACAGTGGCGCCTGGGGGAAACCCCCGCCCGCTGCCGATCACCATTCCACCGTCGTTCTCCATTTCTTCGCCGCTCCCTTTCATGGCTGCCGCTCCCTCCTTTGGCCGCCGCCCAATCCTTCGACCTACATTCACACACACACACAACACTAAAAAAAAATATATGTGTATGTTATAACACACAAGCCCTAACCCTAGTTTCAGGTTAGGGCAAACACACATAGATTTTAGAATAAAATATGTGTGGGGTGGGTGTTTAAAAAAGTTAGGGTTAGTTTGTGACCTTGTTGAATTCTTTTATAAGTAAATTAATAAAATAAAGAAACGAAACCCCCCCCCTTTCTCCTTGAAATATCTTTATATATATATATATATATATATATATTTATATGGAATCAAATAGTTATTGGTAAATTAGGTAATGCTTTTTAAATTATTAAATGAATGCAGATGCATTCTAAAAAGAAGATTTTAAAATTCTTGGGTAGAATAAACCCTTGGGAAAAATAAAACGATATATGTAGGGTCAAGTTGGCCCATTTAAATTTTAAATTATAAGGTATTTTAATTTATGGAGATTTTATTTAATAGGGTTGTTAAACCTAATAACTAGGACAATTTATTTAGACCCTAGGTAATTAAAGAACTATAAGAGAATATTGGACAATAAATTTTAGAGATTATATATTAAGTTAGAGATTATTGGCTAAGAGAGTTTAATAATTTATTAGTGGAAGATAGTAATAACTCTTTTGGAGAAATTTTAGCTCGCTTATAACTTAGATTATATATCGCCTAATTAATTTAGTTGCTTGATTCACTCAAAAACATAGTTAAGACTAAACTAGTTTGCATCATTTTAATAAGTTAGTTGTACTAGGTTAAGTATTTTTTAAAAAAAAATTATTCCGTTTGTGCCCAAAAGTTTGGGCATGACACATAAGTTATCCTGATGTTGATGTACTAGTTAAAATTTGAGATCGGGATAGCTTTCACGATTTCATTTTATTTATTTGCCATCAGAATGACTTACACAGTCGGAGCACAAATAATTGGTTATTCTGACTTCAGTAGTTACACCGATAAAGAATTTTCCTTCAATTTATTCCACCACAATAGGTTATCCCAATGTCAGTTTCTCAGTTATGAATTCATGATCGGAATAACCCTCCCGATATAATTTTGTTCACTTTCTATCGATACGACTTCAATTGTCAAAATGTTGTTAATTTTTTCTTCCGATTTTAATAGTTATACTGATGTGTTTGCATAAGTCTTATCGATGAGTTCTCTTTTATCCTCCTTTATCGGGATAACTTGCACTATTTGGGTAACCTTATAGACTTGTCTCGATCTTATATGTGATCCCACTGGTGTCCGTATCGACATATTGCATTCCGATAGGAAGATGTCGGAATAGGTTAGTCTATCAACATTTTAGAAACTTGTCATTCCACTTTCTATAGTTACTCCGATATATATTCCTGGTCTCGTGTTCTGTAGATCTATTCTGAAACAATGATATCGAGATTGTTTATTCCATCGGTATTACGTTGGATTGCTATTCTGCCTTTGTCAGCTATCCCGATAAGTGGCTCTTACTTTGTATTTGACATTGTTATCCTGATATCAACATACAACTGTGATTTATTAGATCGGGTTAGTTATCCCGATAATTACATGATGTATCATTTGTCAAAGAGCATTTTACTAACTTTCTTATATCTTTTTGGACATTTCTCATATGGGATCAAGGCATGATGAGGATGGTATGTGCTAGGTTTCTTACGAAAGATACTAAGATCATTGGTAGTGGGATGTTAGGTTTTTATGTACATCAATTATAAATTAAGGTCGTATACTGTGGTAATTAACTAATTATACGTCATTTGTGAATTTCAATTTTTTTTTATATAGTTGGTCGAGAGTGGGATGCACTACATTTGTACGTCACAAACAATCTTGATTGGATGATGATATGGATTGAATGATGTCAACAATCTGGTCACACATTAACATGGGAAGGTATGACTTCATTGGTTAAAGAAGCTCATCGTAATGGAGATTCCAATGTTACACCAAGGGAAATTGATTTAGCTTATGGTTTAAGAGATAAACTGGTATGTATAAATATATTAATCACCCATATTATTTAATTATTTTCAATTATATTGATGTATATATATGTTGAGTTTTTTTTATCTTTGCATACATTTGACCAAGAATAAATATGTTTATCAACTGACGATGCAATAGTTTTTACATGTTTGACATATTGCAAGTGAAACACCACAAGGCTATATGATGCAATGGTCGTAAATTTTGTATCAAAAAGTTGGATGACACAAAGAATTTTTTTAATTCTAAGATAACTGTAGTCTTTCAGGTGACTAATGTTTCATCTAGAAGCGACATACTTCCCGAAGTTCCAGAAAAATCGATACTATGGGATTTTGGATGATATACTTGAGTGTGACTTTAAGTCCTTCAAATTAGTTTTGTTCATCGTCCAATGGTATAGGCTACGATTGAATGAAAATGATCTCGAGAGAACTATTATTGAACATGATAATGGATTTACCATGGTTAATACAAGGTCGATCGAGCGAGTTGGAAATGAGCCCTATGTTCTTCGAAGCCAATGTGAGTAGGTATTTTACTTAGAAGTTGCAGGTAAACCGGGTTGGTCATTTGTTGTTAGACATGATCCAAGAGAAAGGTCGGTAAAGTATAATGTGGTGGAAGAAGAAGATACCGAAGAAATAGAAGATGATGTATATGATGATCAGGATCAACAATCAGTTGATGATGTGCCTGATGAAGATGCCGAAGAAGAGGAACTAGATCATGATGATGTAGGAGTTAATATTCATGAAGATGATATCTATGTGGATGATGACATTATCAAAACTGATATCAATGACGACGATGATGATATGACCAATCCTTACAATGTCAAATCTAGATTGGATGATACAGACAAAGAGTTAGATGAAGAAGAAGATCAATGAAATTGAAATGTATGAGTTATGTGATTATATTATCTATTTGATATTGATTTCTTGATAGAATTATCTTTGACTTATATGGTTACATAATTAATTCATGATGTTTTTAATTTTTATGCCATTACATAATTAATTCATGATATAATTTTTAATATTGTTAATTCATGATGTTACAACTATTGTAGCTCTCCTAGAATTTTCCATATGATCAAATCCTAATTACTCTATGACTATTTATGATTAGATATTATCTGATCATATCTTTGGTTATTTCATTCCCAAAAAGTTAGCGTTTCCTCATGTTGACCCCACATAGTGACATGTGAATGGGGGCAACGTTGAATTTTTTTTAATTTGTGCTTGTATGGAGTGAAACTTGACATGGTTATTCTAGACGCATTTGTTGATGATATGGGAAGGTTTCGAGACTCAAACATGAGGTCATGCTATATAAAGGCATCTTGTCCTTCCTAATAATATAAGTTGCCTTATTCTTCTTCTCTTTCATATATTGTTCTTAGAATTTATTTGGTTAATGGTTTCAAAAGACAAGGCTCTCTGAGCCTCACCTTGGATCTATTACACATCAGTTTGTGCATTTTCATTAGCAATGAATATTTAGATGATCTTAAAAAATCTCATTAAATATAAAGATGATAATAGGAAGCTAAAAAAATGAGTATATTTTGTTTATGGAACCTAAACCACAAAGTTTGTCATTGTAATGCTAAAACCAAGTCAAATCAACCCCTAACACCTATTGGAAAAGTCAAAACATGCCTTTCTTTCAAATTCAGAAGAACGTATAAACCTTTTGAAACCACACATGCATGTTATGAAAGTGTATGGTAATCCTACTTAAAATATAAGTTCACATGATAAGCTAATCAATGGCACTATATTGGAGGATAAACTCACCTATGGAATTAATTTAAGAGGTAAGGGATGCCTCTTAGTGGAATTTTGAGTCTTGGATTAGTCCATAGTGCTAAAATTAGTTCTAGTGTTGTTCCCTTGGTGTTATATCTATCTCTACAATTTCCCATACTTAACCATTTCATCATCCCTTTTCCTAAGCTATTTGTATCATAATATAAACTTGGTCCAATCTCACATTAGCCTTTTAGGTAATTATGCATTTCCTCCAAGTTGAATGGAACCTTTTGTACCAATGCATCTATGTTTCCCTACCCTCACGGATCAAGACTTGACATCACCTTAACAATCTCTTTATGTCATAGCATATCTTCGAAGTGCCTTTGCCATGTTGTAGATGTGTTAATATTAACTAGATTGAATATATTATTAAAGTCTCTTAACACATTCCATGACAATAAAATGACTCATTTGGATTAAGGAGTACTTTCATAAACCATTTCTTCATATTCAACAATCCCTTCTCATACCCATATCATAATTCATATCCATGTTAGTTGTAATGAGTGTTTTAAACCAACAATGAATGAATCATAGGATAGAAGAAAACTCATTAAAAAGGGTCAAACCTAGCCCATTACAACTTGAAGCCAAGTGCACTGAGAAAGGGGTTCGACCCTGAAGGAAGCTACTTGAGGATGCAGGTGTGTTGATCTTTCCTGGATGGGATTTAAATTCAGCCTTGGTATTTGACAGTTTTCTCCATGATATAGATACCAAACATAAATTGTCTCCTGAAGGTGTAACCCAAGTATATATGGGTTCTATGTATAATCCTGATTAACAATCTATGCTAATTTGGTTTCTCTACCCTCCACACAAGAAACCAATGATTATTGATACTCATAAAGCTTTTGGGCATATCATGACACTGAAGGTAGTAGAGACAAACCCACTTGTCACTGTTGATTTGGGTGTAAATGTTGCAAAGATGAATAAGGCCCAGATTCAATTACTGTTGAAATAGAATGAATCTAGTAAGCTAGATAATATCCGATTAAAAAAAGATATTGATCGCTTAAAAGAATTGCTAAAGAAAAAGGAACCACAAAAATTGTTAACACAAGGTGAAATCTCACAACTCAAAACTAAAGCTAGAAGCCTTAAAAAAGAGAACCTCCAACTCCAGGCCCAGTTGAAAAGTGTCAAGACTGAAACATTGTCTGCATTTGTTCAGAAGAGATTTACCAATTGAATGGTATGGATGGACAAATCCTGGGAAATGTATTCAAAGAACCAATAGATCTTTGAAGAGCATGAAAGGATGAAAAAAGACTGCAAGATAGGCTTGAGGAGCTCTAAGGGAAGGACGAGGTGGATCCTGATGCTGTTAAAAATTGTGAAGGATTAATTAAGGCACATGGGAAGTATCTAAAAGTGTTAAGATCAGAAGGTGCTGACTTTTTAGGCGATGGAGTGAATGGCATCCCAACCCTTCTGAACTAAGATGGAGGTGTAGTACCCCTCCCTCGATCAGATGTTTTAGATACTTATTTTGACTATAGTTGACTTTTTTCAGTGGATATTAGTGGATACATTATATGGTGATATTTTACTCAGATATTATGTTATTATGTGTTATAATTTGATTTGAGTTTTAATGTATGTTGTTTAAGCATTATTTCCTCATTGATGGTTAGATGTTATTTTACTAGATTACTAACCATGGACTAGCACATTTATGTTATGTGTGAGATACGTTATGTATATGTTATCATGTTTGTGTGTAAGTGTATGGGGTGCGAGGAGATGATTTTCCTTCACTCACTTCGGTGAGACAGAGAACGCCACGATTCTCCTTCACCGGTGTGTCTACTGTGTTTGAATATATATAGATGTATGCGTGAATTGGTGATGTAGGAATTGCAGGTACAAGGTACTGACTTCACCTAGTCCCATAGGTCTAAGCATACCTAAATAATCCAATGGAAGTGAAGGAGATAGTCTTGAGGCCCTAAGTTTCACCCTTAGCCTTGCTCATCACTAAGCAACGTCAGTCATTGGTCAATTGTCTTTTTGTTGGTATGTGGGTCGTGTTTTTATTTTTCTTTGTAGTTTGCATGTTATGCATTTTTAAAATTAATTTTGAAATAAATGATTAAGTGTATTTTAATGTTTTAATAGATTTATCAATTATTTTATTTGAATAGTTAAAATCAAAGTGTTGAGTTAATTAGTGAAATGATATATTATGTGTTTTCACTTGATTAAAAAAAAAAGTTGTTTTATCTTTATGTATATTTATTGGTTAATTGATTTTTATGTTTGAAAAAAAAAGGGGAAATGATTTCAATTAAAAATTTAAATGAAATTCATTGTGTTGAAAATAAAATATATATTTCAATTTTTTATTTTAAAAGTTTAAAAAATGTGACCTAAAAGATATTTTGGGGAGAATTTTTTATAAAATGTGAAAAGTTTTCAAAAAAACATTCATTCTACATTTTAGAAAAAATGTTTCTAGAAAATACATGTGTGTGTTTTTAGCTGGAGAAGTGGTGTTTGAAGATTTTGGTCATAAGGTTGAGGTTTTCTCTTCATCAACTTGTCTTCCTGGAAAGATCACCAGGTTAGAGTTTGATTGTTTTTATTTTTGTAAAATTCTTGGTGTAGAATTATCTCTGTGTTAAATTTGTGGGTTATGCATGAAGGAATTTGTTTAAGTGTATTGGTTATTTCCCTTTTAGTTTCTCAATTTTTAATTTCCCATTGTTGATTTAATAAGGGGTTATGCTGCCAAAATTTTTAATTTTGGGCAAACCTAGGAAAAATTAGGAAATTGAATTTGCTGGGTGTTGAAAATGATTTGAAAAAAACAAAACCTCATACCCTTCTTTTGTGTCTCCAAACCCCTATTTTTAGAAATGGATTTGAAAATTTTGCTGGGGTTTAATTATTATTATATTGGTAAAAAAAATCAATTTCTGGATTTTTGTTAACTGTTGTTGGTTATAATTTTTTTTTAATATTTTTGGGTTGTTTGTTGGTTTGAATTTGTTCACACACACACACACACACACACACACACACACACACACACACACACACACACACACACACACACATATATTTGTGTGTGTGTGTGTGTGTGTGTGTGTGTGTGTGTGTGTGTGTGTGTGTGTGTGTGTGTGTGTGTATTAATTTAATGGGTGGGCAGTAGGCCACGTCCCCATGGAGTGGGGAGTCGTGGCTTCCCCACTCCCATGAGGGGCCATGGTGGCTATGGCAGACATGTCATGGCCACCCACAACCATGGGTTGTGGGGGGCCATGATGTGGCCCCATCATCCACCGCCCTTCCCTTATAAAAGGGGCAAGCGTTATATGTGAATTTGGTTTTTTTTTAATTTTTTAATTTTTTTAATTAATATATATATATGTAAAGCTGGAGATGAATTTTTATACGATGAAAAAGAAAAATATTTGGGAAAAAAAAGAAGAAGGATATTTCAATTTGAAAAATAAAATGTTAGACACACACACACACACTGTGTGTGTGTGTGTACACATATACATATATACATGTATACATGTATACATGTATGTATGTATGTATGTATGTATGTATGTATGTATGTATGTATGTATGTATGTATGTATGTATGTATACATATACATATATACATGTATACATGTATGTATGTATGTATGTATACATATACATATATACATGTATACATGTGTAGACACCTAAAAATGGTCAACGCTTGCGAGGTCATACTTTAACATTTGCGCATTGCCTCATTTTAGGTTTTTGCGTCGCATTAACATTTCTCCTATGTCACGCACTTGGTTTTTATCATTTGCAAGCATTGAGTCATTCTTCTATCATCTCGCCTTCGAATTTGGTCTTGTCGACAACAACCTTCAGTCATGATTTTGGTCGATTTTTGTCCTTGTCAACCTTGTCATATTGCGATCGATTCGTCATCGATCCTTGTCCTTTCCAATCATGTCAATTTGGTCAATTTGTCATTAATTTTTGTCAACCAATCTCAATCAAATCATTTATCACATTGGTCATTTATCAATCCAAAATCAAATCATGATCAAGTCAATTATCTTTCATCAAGACCTAATTCGCCTTCTAGGGTTTCATGATTTAGTCATTTAACCTTGCTTATCATTTTCTTCCTTTAGGATTAATAAATTGTTTATTTATCCTAAGTCTTCTCATTGCAATTAAATATTCATTTAATTGGCTAATTATTCCTCTTTGTGAATTCATTAATAAATGACAAATTATTAATTAATTTACCTAATTCCTAATTTCCTCATTTCCTAATTTCCTAATTTTCTAATTCCTAATTTCAATTTCCTCCTATTTCTCTCCAAAATTCATGGAAATGACATGTCAATTTGTCATAAATTTGTCATAATTGACAATCAATCAATTTTGACATAGAAGTTGTCATAATTTGTCATAAATTATCAATCAACAAATTGTGCATAGAAAGTGCATAATTTGTCATAATTTGTCATATTGATTTGCAATTTCCATTTGAATTGGATCATGCTAATCTTGTCATCTCTCCAATTCTTCTATAAATTGGATGAATTTCTTCAATCAAACCCCTTGAATCCCGAATCCCTAATCAAACTATCGAATCTAAGCTTCTAGTACTCTTGGTCAAAAATCCCGTCTACTTGCTTTCAATTGTGTGTGCACTTGTAGGTGAGATCCACAACCATTTGAAGAGGAAAGAAGAAAAATGGAGCCGCATGGAAGGAGCATCCAAATCGTCATCTGGTTTGCATGAATATTTGCTTTTGAATGCTTTGTTTTTATGTCTCTATTGAGTGTGCTTAGGATTAGATCATTGCAATGTGTGATTGAGCTAATAATGAATAATATGTCCTTTTATATATTGCTTTGATGATTCCTAATTCCGATGCTACATTAATTGGTGAACCCGATGTGAAATACTAACCTTCTAACCCTTTAACTGTGATTTGGAGTGCTTTCATGTTGATTTTGCAGACAAAAACCCAAAAACAGGGCCGTGCAGGGTATTCTGGACACTTCCGCGGTTGTGTCAGACATCTTGCGCTTGTGTCATGCATCTTGCACTTGTGTAGGTGACATTCTGCACTTGTGTCATACATCTTGTGCCTGTGTCATGCATCTTGCGCTTGTGTAAAGTCCAGAACAGAGGTGAAAAATGCAGTGTTTACTTGAAATTTTTGATGTTTTTGCATTCTGTTTTCTGTGCTTTGGATTTTGGTACTAATTATTTGTGCAGGATCTTGGTGTATGCATGAAAAAGACTACAAATCAAACTACTAACATGTTTTGTGCAAATTCGATGGTCAAAGACAACAAATCAAACCTCTAACTTGGGTTTTGCAGGTTGCCTTGGAGAAACAACCAAATTGTGTGTTTGAGATTTTTAATTAGGCACTTAGTGATTTATAAATAGGTGGGAATGAACATTTGCTTGCTTTGATTGTTAAGTATGACATTGGAGTAGGAGAGTATGCTCTCATCCTTCATAGGGTGATCAGAAATCCAGATCTTCGATACCATGCTTGTGTTGTTGATTGTGTGTCTCCTTTAGAGGGCCTGCCTTCCCGACCACTTTGATTTTGCAAGCAAGTGATAATCGTGAGAAGGGAATGACCCAAAGTGAGTATAGCTAGAATTCCTTGGCATTCTAACTCACTATAAAAAAATGCCCGATGAGCGAAAGCTTTGAAGGAAGTGTTACGTGGGAATTGTAGTTACTTGGGAAGTGATGCCCCTTGAAACTCTTTCTCATATCAACATCTAGGTAGGGCCTTTTGGTCTAAATCGTGCTTGCGCGACTACATTTGTTTGGTATCTTGATGGGCTTAATGTCTCAATCACGCTTGCGTGACATCAAGGAGTAATGCTTAACAGAAATCCTTACTAAACACCTTGTTTTTAGAGGCCAAAAACCCTTCTAGTTGCTTGAGAAGGACAAATTCGGATACTTGGAAGAGATACTAAGTTCGCCATGGGGAGATTCCATGGGGACTGATGCTTGGCTTCCCTGAGAAGTGAGTGCCGTGGAGGGGAGCCCGTGGGGTCAAGCATCTATGTATTCTCCTTGAATCCCATAATGAGTCTACCTCTCAAGTACCTAATGTCTTTGCCTACCATAAGAAATGTGGAAATGAGCATGATTGTCTTGAGTCTATGTTAAAACATCTTGTCTTCTTTGCTTGTCAAAAGTTGAATTGCATATCATTTCAAAAGCAAAAACAAATTGATTCAAAACATAAGATTAAACACAAGAGACATTCATCCAACAAAAGTTCAACAAAGTTCAAAACATATCTTCAAACATGGTTGCCAAATATTTGTCAAAATCTTGTCTCAACATTCATGTCACTTAGATTTAGGTTCATCCTAGGTTTGCATTTTGTAAGATCATTGTCAAGGTTAAGTTTCATCTAAGTCATACTCCTTTGCATATCAATAAGGGTCATTTATTTGCATATGTCCTCTTGCATTAAAGTCATACTATTGTCATACATTCATATTTGCATACCCTAAGTCTCTTCATTAATCTTAAGTCATTATCATATCATAGCAATTGTCTCTTTGCATATAAAACTAGGTCTTGTCATACTTGAGTAATACAAATCTTTGATAAACCCTAAGTCATTGTTAAGAAGTCTAGACCTTGTCAACCTTTTGTCCTTTTGTCATCAATATCATTTTGTCAAACCTAGCTTAGTATCCAAGCATATAGGGGAGACATTGTCATTTTGTCCTTTTGTCACTTGGTCCTTTTGTCCTTTGAGCTCTAGACATCATTCCAATTTCTTAAGGGTCTCTCTTTTAGATTTGCATTTCAAAAGTTTGTCAAAATCTTGAAAAAAAGAACAAAAACATAAATTGCATTCTTGCCATAGGTTGCATTTTCATTCATTTAGTTTGCATTTAGTTGCATATCATATATTATCCTTGAAAAATTCCAAAAATATTGCATTTGCATAGTGACATGTCTATTGAAACAAGGTGCCAAGCACCAATGATGCAACAAAGTTTGACATATCAACCGACAATGCAATCACAATTATATCCAATCCAACAACAAGGCAATATCGATCAAACTCTTTATGATGAAACAAGTCTTCAAATACAAAAACTAGAGGAGAGACTAGCTCAAGAAAATGAGATTTTGGAACAAAGAGTGAAAAACATTCAGAAAATTAGATCACAAATGTCTAAAATGCTTCGAAAATTTCCAGGTCAAAATCCAAAGATTGAGCCAATTGATGTAAGATCTCTTCTTGAACGATCAGACATACCAGCTCTCCTCTCCCAAATAGAGATGATGAAACAATTTCAAGAAAAGAGACAACATCAATTTCAACATTATGTGCCTCCACAACCAGAACAAGAAGGTGTTTACTATCAATCACATTTTCAACCATCACAACCAATGACACAACCCATGGTCCAACATTTCCAAAAGACACAACCAATGGTCCAACATATACAACCAATACATCCAATGGTTCAACCAATTGTTCAACATATACAACCAATACAACCAATGGTCCAATTTGACCAATGTGTCTAACCAACAATACAATGTCAACAAATAGTTCAACCAATGGTGGAATATCAACAAGTTCAATCAACATATCAATGTCAACAACTACAACCAAACATTCAAAAACAAAGGTTGCAACACACACCAAGCCAAATTTTGAACATGTCAAACCAAAATGATCAACACCAAGTCCAATATCAAAACATGACATCAGACCAGAACCAACTCCTTGCCAAACAAGTTCAAATTCCAGATACAACTATGTCAAAACCTCGAAAGAAAGGTGGCTTTATTGCAATGATCTTAAGGAAACGACCAAGTGAGTTCTTTGAAGAAGATAAAGATAATACACCTATGTCTAGCAATGCCTCATCCCCCCACAAGAAAATTAACTCTCCAGTGGCATCTATCCCTACACCTCTAGAAGTTTCACAAGAACCTTCCATATTATCCTCATCAAACAATACACCCAAGGATGCAATTATCCAAGAGCTATCCATAATTGATTGCCAAGATAATCCAATTCATGATGCACATCCTTGTCATGTTTCAGAAATACAAGATCCAATGCCACCATGCACTTTATTGCCATTACCTGTTTTAGAGGACCCCATTCGAAGTCCTTCCTCATGTTCAAACATTGATTCCTTGCCAGAATCCATCACAAATGTTCAAAGTGCATTTCCTTCATGCCAAAGCATTGATTCCTTGTCAGAATCCCTCGTGCATATCCAAAGTCCAACCCCATGTCAAGAGGATAATTTAGAGCATGAAGAAATGAGTCCTAAAGAAAATCAAGATCAAGATCCTGAAACCTTATCATCCCATCCAATTGTTGACCAGGATCTCATCTTCCCAGAAACTCACGATGATTCCCCTATTCTTGTCCATCCTATCCAAGGTCCTATTGACACACCATTCCTCGAGCAAGATCAAGATATCCCAGTCCATCCAATCCCAAATGATCCCCTTCCATTTCATGAACACAATGTCCTTTCAAATCCCATTGACATTCCACTTCCTGAGAAAGATCAAGATATCCTTTCCATCCTTTCCGATGATCCCATTGAAAGTCAAGAGAAAAACACCTTTAAAGAGGATTCCAATGATCTTCCTCCTTGTCAAGATCAAATCATTCCTTCAGATCCTCCACAAGATCCACTTGTTCCTCCATCTCCTTGTCTTAATGCTCCATATACACTCCAAGATCTCATTCCTTTTGATGATCCCATTATTTCTCCCATTCCATCTCTTGAAGAGCCTATCATTGAACCATGTCCACTACATAATCCTAGTCCCCCTCATGATCCTAATCCCCCTCAGGATTCTAACGTGTCAGTGCAAGATGTTCATGAACCCCTGACATTAACAATGGGTTCTTCCACTTTGGTGCAATCCGATCCATTTCAAGATCTCATTATTTCTCTCATATCATATCCACCTCATAATGGACTCGTGTCTTCTTCCCAAAGAAAAGAGTATCCTACAAGTCAAGATATTCATAAAGGCAAAGGAGTAGACCTTCATGAGCAAGAATCCCTCCATATCAAAGAATATACTAATGGTCATGGCTACAAAGCTCACACTCAAGGCGTTGGTATCCCTTCAAAGTCAAAATCCAAATGTCCACCTTCCCCATCATCACTTCCATCCATTCTAGGTCCCTATATCCCTCCATCTCCTATGCAACATCAACAAAGGCACACATCTTGGAGAACCTTCCATCCATCCCACACGCCTCCATATCATTCCCATCCACACCAACATTCATTCCCTCTTCCAAGCAATTTGGATGCCAAGTATAAGCGTCATAAGTCTATTAATCCACATGTATTCAAGAATCAACATGTCCAATATAATCGACATGTCAAAACAAAGAACAATATGATCTATAAAGAAAAAGAAAAATAAAAAGGTCACAAATGCCCACTGAGCAAAATAAAGCAAATTCAAAATATATATGGGTTCCTAAATCCCATGTGCAAGTAATGCACTCCAAGGAACCACAAAAGCATGAAACATCAAAAACCATGTGGATTCCCAAGAAGCTCCTTGAAGCACAAAGAGAAACATCAAACTTGGCATCCAAAATTGCTATTCCTCCATCCAAACCTTCCAAGTCTATTTCTCCATCACCTTCTTCATCCGTTTTGGGCCCTTATGTCCCAAAATCCATAGCCTTTCCTCCATCCAAATCTCACAATCTGAGATCCATTTTTCCTCCATCAATCCATCACCCCTCAAGGTGTGTGCCAATGTCAATCTTGCCAAAATTTCCATCCACTCAAGCACGATTATTCCAATACCCTACCTATTATCCAATTCATATTTTCCATCCTTCGATCCCTTCGGTCCAATCCTTTGCATAAATCCTTGCCTTAGTTTCATCTCATTTTCCATGTCCTTATCCTACCAACATCTTTGGGCATACTTTTAAAGGTCATGGTCCATTTTTTGTCAAGGCTACTATCCAAACAAAAAGATGCTTGAGTCCTTCTTCCATCCCCTATCATGTGTCCATCTTCTATTGAAAAAGTCAAAATCAAAAAAAAAAAAGTGAGAAAAAAAAAAAGTAAAGAAAAATAATTCGTCCACTGGTGAAAACTTGGCAAACAGGCACCTTGGGCAAGTACCGTGATGAAAACCTGGCAAACAGGCATCATGCGTAATTTATGAACTTCTTGCACACCACACTTGGGGGCAGGTTTCCTCCTTCATATCCTATTGCCCTTCCATTATCCTATCGAACCCCTGTCATTACCCTTCATATCCTATTGTCCCTCATGTCCAATTTCCTCTTTCCACCTTTGATCTTGACAAGGCTGAGGATCTTCATGAGTATCATGCTCTTGTTTTCAGCTTTTAGTCCATCATAGCTTTTGGTCATTTATCCATTTTCTTATTATAACTTTTCATCCATATTCCCTAGCTTATTGCAACTTTCTGCCACTATCCCTTATCCTATCCTGACCTTCAGTCCATGTCCCTTATCCATTCTTGGTCTTGCTTATCCTATCCATATCTTATCACTATCCATACACTCTTTTTCATTCCTTGATCTTGATCTGACAAAAGGACGCAAAATTTAAACATGGTTTCAAAAACCTCTTGATATGTCCCTCATGCCATGTTCCTGCTTTACATTGTCATATCCAATCTTTTGTCCCATCACGCCATAGCCCTTGAAAATTGCATCCGTATTGTCTCCATAATAAAAAGCCTTTGTCTTCCCTCTATCCACCATCATTTCAGCAAGCCTATTTATTCACCTGTCATATTCCTTGCCTTGCTAGACACTGGGGGCAAAAATCATGAAATAATTAAAAAAATTGAAAAATGTCCTGAAAACATCTCTTAAAAAAAAAAATTGAAAAATGTCCTGAAAACATCTCATAAAAAATTGAAAAATGTCCTGAAAAAATCTCATAAAAATTAAAAAATGTCCTGAAATAAATCATAAAAAAATCAAATAAAGTCTTGAAAAAATTCAAAAAAATTGAATAAAGTCCTGAAAAAATTCAACAAAAAATTGAAAAAATGAAAATCCCTAAATATCATATAAAGTCCTGAAAAAATGAGCAAAAACATTTCAAAAACATTAAAATCCAAAAACACGCATTTTGCAATAAAGGATCTCTTTTTGTGCATAGACAGATCACTGAGTATACATCCAACAACTCGCAATCCAACACTGTGCTTTAATGAAATCACGCATTCATAGATGAACTCTTTCCATTAAACCAAACATTCAAACTGATCAAAATTGTCATATCAATCAACCTCAAAATCATTTGTCCTTGTTCCTATCATCATGGGTCTTATACAGGGTGTGGTATACTCGAAACCAGACTATGTCCTGTCTTAGACGGGGTACCGCATTTCCTGAAACCAGACAGCATGATCGTCCTATCAGCACTTTCAACTTTTGACAACAAAGATCTAGATGTTTGTTTGATTTGTTGGAATTTGTGCATCTTATCTTTTTATTGATTTATCTTTGGCTTCGGTCATGTCCCTATGTTGCTCAATGATGTCACTGAGTGATTTAGAGTGACCGGGATGGCTCATGATCCCTTTCTTTTTTGTTGTGATTTTCGTTTGTCTGTGATGTGTCTGTCTTTTGCAAAAAGGGTTGCATTTCAGCTCTGGCCTTCAATGCCATGATGCTACGCATCCATTTTGCTACATAAAAATAAAGGTTCTCACCTACAAAGTGCATTACTGAAAGCAAGTTTTTCTTCATCTTTAACTCTCCCCTGTCTCATTTCTTCTTACTAACATTTCTTCCGTCAGTCCGGATAGTCAGTTCGGTCTAGTGCTCCGATATCCAAACACATATGCTGCATCTTGCATTCATTGGTTAGTACATTTGCATTATATCAAGATTCATATCAAGCACTTTATCCATTTCATATCATAAATGCATCAAAAATACACAAAAAAAAATATATCCATACATGTTCCACAATTCATTCATCAACAGTGCATAAGTCATCCATACATAGAAAAATAACTACAAATCATAACACATTGCATCCCATCATATCGATGCATTTCATATCACATATCATAATAATATCGAAGTACAAAATCGGACTGTCTGTCCTAAGTATGGCCCGCAGGCTGACTACATAATGTCTACTGTTTGTCTAAGGAGCACGTGCCTCTGTCACTGGGTTCTCCCTCTATCCTCCTCATCCCTACCATGTCTCAAGTCCTGCTAATATATCTCTGTCCGTGCTTCTGAGTCTATGTCGTAACATGAAGCAGTCAGGTCGGTTCTCCCACGTGATCAACGGATACTGTCAACTCTGCATCACAATTGGGGCGCATTTTCTCAATTTTAGGGTTTGCTCCTACGAGTTGCATTTCCTCATTTTCATGTCCACCTCAGGGTGTTTTTCATCCATTCTGACCTATCGTACCCTTATCCCCTCTTTTCGGATCATTTGCGTGTTGTTTTGGACCAAAATTGAGTTCCCAATGCACAACTGCGCTTGTGTCAAGGAACTTGCGCTTGTGTCATGTAACCTGCGCTTGTGTACCCTTACACAAGTGCAGAAGACCTCACACAAGCACAGAAGACCTTACACAAGCGCAGAAGTCAGTTTCTGCATCCCCTGTGGGCCCCGCAATGTCCTGAAAGCAATCAAAATTCATGAAATTGAAAACATGGGTTTTTGAGATCCATACCGCTGCTCCTGCGTCGTCCGGTCGTCTGAATGTGCGTACATGTTCTCCAAGGTGATCCACCATTTGAATGTTTGCCATCTCTCTGCAAGTGTCCTTTTCAGAGCAACACATCCTCCTCCTTGTCTAGTGCAAATGAGCAATTTTCCATCTCTTGGTCTCATTTATAGCTCTTTGTCATTGCATAGATGGACGTGCATCCTCTCCATCTTATGTTGGTCGCGGTCTTGTGCACCTTACATTGCTTGTCCTTCATGCATCCGATCTCCGATTGTCAATCTGTTGGATCCTATCATTTTTATCGATCAATTGGCCTCTTTTCTGTATGTTTCCGGCCAATTCCTCGAGGGGGCATGCATATGTCATTATTATTGTCTAGGGCATTTTCATTAAGTTCTTTGAAACAACGCTTAAAATTGCATTGTCTCAAAGAGGGGCAAAATGTAGACACCTAAAAATGGTCAACGCTTGCGAGGTCATACTTTAACATTTGCGCATTGCCTCATTTTAGGTTTTTGCATCGCATTAACATTTCTCCTATGTCACACACTTGGTTTTTATCATTTGCAAGCATCGAGTCATTCTTCTATCATCTCGCCTTCGAATTTGGTCTTGTCGACAACAACCTTCAGTCATGATTTTGGTCGATCTTTGTCCTTGTCAACCTTGTCATATTGCGATCGATTCGTCATCGATCCTTGTCCTTTCCAATCATGTCAATTTGGTCAATTTGTCATTAATTTTTGTCAACCAATCTCAATCAAATCATTTATCACATTGGTCATTTATCAATCCAAAATCAAATCATGATCAAGTCAATTATCTTTCATCAAGACCTAATTCACCTTCTAGGGTTTCATGATTTAGTCATTTAACCTTGCTTATCATTTTCTTCCTTTAGGATTAATAAATTGTTTATTTATCCTAAGTCTTCTCATTGCAATTAAATGTTCATTTAATTGGCTAATTATTCCTCTTTGTGAATTAATTAATAAATGACAAATTATTAATTAATTTACCTAATTCCTAATTTCCTCATTTCCTCATTTCCTAATTTTCTAATTCCTAATTTCAATTTCCTCCTATTTCTCTCCAAAATTCATGGAAATGACATGTCAATTTGTCATAAATTTGTCATAATTGACAATCAATCAATTTTGACATAGAAGTTGTCATAATTTGTCATAAATTATCAATCAACAAATTGTGCATAGAAAGTGCATAATTTGTCATAATTTGTCATATTGATTTGCAATTTCCATTTGAATTGGATCATGCTAATCTTGTCATCTCTCCAATTCTTCTATAAATTGGATGAATTTCTTCAATCAAACCCCTTGAATCCCGAATCCCTAATCAAACTATCGAATCTAAGCTTCTAGTACTCTTGGTCAAAAATCCCGTCTACTTGCTTTCAATTGTGTGTGCACTTGTAGGTGAGATCCACAACCATTTGAAGAGGAAAGAAGAACAATGGAGCCACATGGAAGGAGCATCCAAATCGTCATCTGGTTTGCATGAATATTTGCTTTTGAATGCTTTGTTTTTATGTCTCTATTGAGTGTGCTTAGGATTAGATCATTGCAATGTGTGATTGAGCTAATAATGAATAATATGTCCTTTTATATATTGCTTTAATGATTCCTAATTCTGATGCTACATTAATTGGTGAACCCGATGTGAAATACTAACCTTCTAACCCTTTAACTGTGATTTGGAGTGCTTTCATGTTAATTTTGCAGACAAAAACCCAAAAACAGGGTCGTGCAGGGTATTCTGGACACTTCCGCGCTTGTGTCAGACATCTTGCGTTTGTGTCATGCATCTTGCGCTTGTGTAGGTGACATTCCGCGCTTGTGTCATACATCTTGCGCCTGTGTCATGCATCTTTTGCTTGTGTAAAGTCCAGAACAGAGGTGAAAAATGCAGTGTTTACTTGAAATTTTTGATGTTTTTGCATTCTGTTTTCTGTGCTTTGGATTTTGGTACTAATTATTTGTGCAGGATCTTGGCGTACGCATGAAAAAGACTACAAATCAAACTACTAACATGTTTTGTGCAGATTCGATGGTCAAAGACAACAAATCAAACCTCTAACTTGGGTTTTGCAGGTTGCCTTGGAGAAACAACCAAATTGTGTGTTTGAGATTTTTAATTAGGCACTTAGTGATTTATAAATAGGTGGGAATGAACATTTGCTTGCTTTGATTGTTAAGTATGACATTGGAGTAGGAGAGTATGCTCTCATCCTTCATAGGGTGATCAGAAATCCAGATCTTCGATACCATGCTTGTGTTGTTGATTGTGTGTCTCCTTTAGAGGGCCTGCCTTCCCGACCACTTTGCTTTTGCAAGCAAGTGATAATCGTGAGAAGGGAACGACCCAAAGTGAGTACAGCTAGAATTCCTTGGCATTCTAACTCACTATAAAAAAATGCCCAATGAAATTTGGTTCTAGATTATTTGAGTACCTTTCCAACGCATCAAACGGTTTGTAATTCGGAGCTAGGATGAGAAAGTTATGCCTTCTCAAAGTGGACTGAAATTTTATATTTAGTTTTTTGATAATTTTGATAGTTTTAATAGTTTAATTGTAATAAACATTATGATGACTCTTCATTTCAAATTCCAAGGGACTTGTGTGACCCTTGGGATACATTCGACTTGTATAAACTCCAATTTTGAATAGAATGGAGACAGTTTTTGGTTTGCATTCTTCTTGTTGTCAATTTCTTTTTGTGTTGAAATCTACAATACCGCAAGTATCACACTAGGTATTGTAATCTAGTTTTCATAAATCAGATCAGCTTGCTTCTTTTCCTTTTCTGGATGGTACAATAGAAGCTCTAAAAGCTGATTCAGTCTTTTGAACACTACCATCAAAACTATTTAGCTCGTAGGCTGTCAACTTTGCAATGATGGAGTCTAGGGATACCTTAGTCTTGTCTATTGATCTCAACTCCTGAATAGTAGCAACCCTTATTGCATAGACCAGTAATAAGGATCTCAGAACTTTGCTTACCCCCAGTGAAATCTTCCATTTTACCACCCGCACTCTTGATATCTCCAACAACAGTTTTGATTTTTATTCCATATTGTTGAATGGTCTCACCTTCAACCATCCGCATGTCTTCAAACTTCCCTCTAAGGATTTCTTCCTTAGGTTGTTTTACATGCTCATCAGTGCCATAGATATTCTCAAGAGTGTCCCATACTTCTTTGGGATTATCTTTATCTTGGACATCAATAAACTCAATGTCAGATAAGCTGTTGATTAGGGCTTCCATGACTTCCCCATTCTCCTGTATTTCTCTCTTTTGATCATTGGTGAGAGTACCGATAGGAATAACAAAACCATTCTCGACATAGCTTCAGTGTTGAGCACCCATGCTTCTGATGTAAATCTTCATTTTGTCCTTCCATATTTTGAATTTATCTCTGTTGAACTTTGGACCTTCCCTCTTCATCATTACTATAGGATCTTTCCCTCAAGCGGTTAAGCTTACAACACAGAGGACCTGGAGGATGCTCTGATACAAATTGATAACTCAATGATAAACAATAAGTACCAAATCGGTACTGAGAGGGGGGGTGAATCAATACAGTCACAAAAATGTTTCCTGAACTGGTTTGATTTCAAACACTGCAAATGTCTGATAGACAGTAACACCGGTCTAAAATAGAGTGGAACCAGTAAAGCTAAGAATGACTGTGACAAGCATTAACCGGTTAATCACTTAGCTTTCCACTCAACTTAATACTACACTTCCATTTCACCCTTATGCATGAATAAGTAATCTATCATAAAAAATATAATAACAGCTAGCTCAGCATGATTTACCTTCAGACACAAATGACTTAAATCATCACATGAAAAATACTACACATGACACACAGATTTTTCACGTGGAAACCCAACTGGGAAAAACCACGGTGGAGATGAATACCCACAAGCTTCTTTTGAACTCTTTAGAAGTCCGCTCTGTTAGGAGCCTAGTCCGGTTAAAGACTGTTACAACAGGTTCTTCTAGGAACCGATCCTATTAGAGATCACCCAGTTAAGGGATGGCTAAATACCCGGTTAAGGGTTAAACCCTATTAGAGGTTACCTTGTTAGAGGATTTCAAGAACTCAATGAGTTTGAGTCACTTTGTTAAAGGATTTACAACAAGATGGTTAAAGCTACCTGGTTAAGGGATTTTCCAACTGTTGAAGTGGTTAAAGATCAACAGGTATTACAATGATCTGATAATAGCACTTAATGCCTAATGCAAATCCGCTTAAGTTCCTTCCTTCTGCACACACACTATGCAGGAATCAATCCTCTTATCTCATCTGGTCTGGCAAGAATCACGTATCTCTGCACTTAGATACACACACCATTTGCCAACAACCTCAACATGAAACACAACATTTACCTTATAGAACACAGATAGGTTAGCGGCATAAACCCTAAACCCTAAACACTTAGGTTGAGCAATTGATCGGTTCAATCTTGACCATTGAACACTTTGCATTTGAATACAATGGTCTTGAACAGATCTCAAGACATTCTCCATCGCTTGTTCTTCACTGCTTCATGGAGGCGATAACCCATCACGCGTTCTCCACCATTTGCAAAGACTTCGCACATTCCCGAGGTAGATAGGATCAATCTCCTTCATGCAAGATCCTTCACGTGCACGAGACTGACGTGGCAACATGATCTGATCTCCATTATAATGCTAACTCATCACACAATGTCATTGGTTGAATCACATAGGCTTGGAACACTTCAACTAGAAACCCTGAAGCTAAGACTACCAACCGGTAGTCCTACCACATTCCATGTACTGGTTCTCGTTCTGACATACCGGTTCCGGTTCACAACATCATACCGGTTCACTTGAACAAGCATACTGCTTCACTTATTGCACATATATCGGTTTACACCACCATACTGGTTCTCTTTGCCAGCTGCTTAACTTCAATATATCGGTTCACTTCTTTGCACTTATACCGGTTTACTCCCTTGCATATTGACATCAATGACAACATAATATCATCATGTCAACATATTCTACACAAATGCCAACATTGTTAACTGAAGTATTGAAATGGTTATTAATAAACAATTTATTTTGAAACTTAGAGAAGTTAGAAACCTTGGTCAATTTTGTGTTTTGTATGAAAGGAAAGTGAATGTTTATTCTATTTTAGCAAGGTGTTTGTTTCAATTTGAATGTCTTTGCATTTAATTTGAAAACTGCAAGTCCTTAGTTTTGAATGGAATTAGGCTTTTTCATGTTGTCTTTTCCATTGGTCGATCATGTGAGTTGACTGTGTATTATCAGTTGATTTAACCTTGTGCAAGGGCTCGTATGGCCAAGTGGTTTCTATTGTCTTGAAATCTGTTGTGTAACTTCATTTTGATACTTTGGTTTTGGAGTTCATTGGGACATTTTTTTAGTGTCATAAGGGAGAGTGGATTTTGAGTGGGGACCACACCCAAAGAGTTCAGCATGATAACCCCTCGAAAGTTGTATAAGTAAGTGATACATTAGGGGGTCGGGTAGATAAAACATTAAGTAAGATAATTATACCTTGCTCATGGTTGAGTGCTTGTACAGACTCAGGATGCAGTGAGAAGACTTGGAATCGAAAACCAACAACCTTGTCCTCACAAAAGAATTGTTTGGATCCACATGAGACTTGGATGAGGCCAGGGGTTCAGGAGAGGCTACCAGGATAACCTAGGATGGGGTCTAGGACCTATGGAGGCCTGCCAGGATAACCATACCAAGCTATGTGATGACACTCTTCCCTTATGGTCACTAGTGTGTAGCCTTGTTGGTATCATGTGAGTTTTATTCTGGAGTCATGTTCTGCGAGTTTATGCTTCATGTGAGATTTCCTATGTGTTTCGACCATGTGTGTGCATACCTTGTAGGTTGCTAGTGGGTCTTATTTCTATCTCCTAGCACGCTGGGGTGGTTCTTTTTGAGCCACATGGTCGGGTGGTAGTGCCAATTTCCATCGAGTGTGTTTGTTCCTTCTTGCAGGAGTTGGCTTCACAGGTGTTCCAGTTGCTCTTGGATTTGAGCCTCTTGTTATTCCAGTCGAATCCTATTTGTTATTTTGGATCATTCTATGTGTATCATGGACCTTATATGGCTAGTTGTAATAATTTGATATGCATACCTTCATGGCAAGATGTAAATTGTAAACATTATGTGATTATCTGAGACTTAGTGATTTAGTGAAGTGTAATGTTATTTCTATCTTATGATGCAAAACAAATGTATGAATGAAAATTAAATGTTAAATGCATATGTTTTTGTTGGTGTAAATAATTATTCATCTTGGATATTATTACACCTTACTTAAGTTTACTTAGGAAATGCATCTCATAGTAGTTTGGGTATGAGACACTTGGGTTTCTATGCCACATTGGGATAGTGTGTGTAGGAGAATTTCCACCTTTTATGGTGTTGATCTTATCTTGTTGTTACATTCCACCCCATGTGGAATATTATTGTTTCTCCTACCTACCCACACCTATTTCATACCTACCCTTGTTTCTTCTTGAGCCACATGTCATGTTTGTGTGCTCATATATCCTTAGCCTTGCCTATATAAGCAAGCTCATCTACATTGTTTGTACGGGCAATCAATCTATATCTTGTAATGATCCAATTGATCATATTTTGCATCTCAATAGAATACAGTTTATTCCTATCATCTATTTTGTCTCTCTTGTTTGTGCTTTCCATTTCCTCTTGATCTTGGCAAAATCTCACATGGTATCAGAGCCATTAGAGTGCCATTGGTTTGCCAATTGAGAGAAATTTGGGGTTTTGCATTTTGGAGCTTTCTATTGCAGGTTATTATTGGAGCTTGTTGGGTCAAATTTGAGGTCACCATTGGATTGAGGAGGTTCAAGCAATTAAGAATCGCCTTTTATTTTGTCCAAATCTGACATCCGAGGCCAAATCTAGTGTCATTTGTAGGTGGAGGGTGGTGACTTGTCTCGGCACCGATCTGCAATTTTGGAGCATTTTTGGCCAAATCTGTCATCGCCATTGCACTCAGAAAGCCCAAAAACCTCAAGATCGACTGTCAATTTGTCGAAATCGGCCTCCATTACTCCAAGTTGAAAAAATCTCCCCTCCCAGCCCGTCGTACGAACTTGCAGGTACAGGTTTGAGAAAAAAAAATTATTATTTTTTTCTGTTTTTTATTAATTTTCGGAAAATTAAAAATATATATTTTTATTATTAATTGGGGGCATTTTTATTGTTTTTTGGTTTTTTTTTAAATCCCGAAATTTGTTTTTGGGGCAGGGGTCTGTACGGGCCCGCAGGCACTGCGGGTAATCGCAGGGAACCTGCGGCCCCGTAGTGTACCTGCGAGCCCCTCCCCGTGTTGGGGGGGGGGGGGGTAAAATTTTTTTTGCCTTTTTTTTATTTTTAAAATTTTTTTTAATAAATTAAAAAAAATTCTTTTTTTTCTTTTTTTTTTTAAATAAGTTTTTTTTAATAACAATTTTTTTTTTTATCTTTAATAAATTTTTATTAAAGTTTTTTTTATTTCATTTTTTTTGCATGGGCTTTAATGGATTGTTTTTTTTAGATTTTTAAAATCTTTTAAAAACACAAACATCATTTATAAGTTAAATTGGGAACACTTTTTTTTGTCACTTCACACCTGTCTTGCAGTGCTTCCAACCGACAGTCAAGGGGAGGGGGGGGGGGGGGGTTGATTTGCTCCTTTATATCTCTTGGCCACATCCCAATCGAAGGCATTTTTTTCTGCAATATTCTATGGGGCTTCTTGGTGGCATCATCTTCATGTTTCCATATTTGCACTATCATGTTGTATGCTTTATCTTGAGCAATGTTGTACTCGCACTATCATAAAGTGCCACACCTCTTTGTATCTTGTCATTGTTGACATATTTGATGTAATCCTATTGTATACATAGATTAGGAATATCTTGTGAGACTTGGTGCATGGCTCCAGTTGAGACTTAGATTGTACACATTTGTGCATGGCTCTCGTGAGACTTTGATTGTACTAGTATTTCTGCTATTTCTGAGTATCCAAATGATGCTCACAACAGGTTGTCTCCATGCCTGGTCTTCATTTTGTTGCAGCGAGTGATTCATCGTCATCGACTTGGTACCTGGTTTTATCACAATTTGACATTATTGGTGCAACATTGGCTCTCTTTCTTCCTTATGGGGAGGTATTCTGGTCATCATCATTGGACCATCTTTGCAGGAGATTTGACATTGAGGGGGGGCTTCATGGTCTCTTCTGCTCTCTTATGGGGGGGGACACAGTTTTGTTCTTCTCATTCATCATTGAGAGAATTGTGTGCTTTCATCATCTCTCTTTTGGGGGAGGGTTTTTCTCTCTTTCTTCGTTTATGGGAGATTGCATTTGCATTTGTACATGGGTACCTAACATGGCCTAGTAGTTGGGACCCATCTTGCATTACTTAGTTGCATTGTAGACTTAAGTGCATTCCCCTGAGTTGCACTTAAGGGGGGGTGTTGGTGTAAATAATTATTCATCTTGGATATTATTACACCTTACTTAAGTTTACTTAGGAAATGCATCTCATAGTAGTTTGGGTATAAGACACTTGGGTGTTTGTGCCACATTGGGATAGTGTGTGTAGGAGAATTTCCACCTTTTATGGTGTTGATCTTATCTTGTTGTTACATTCCACCCCATGTGGAATATTATTGTTTCTCCTACCTACCCACACCTATTTCCTACCTACCCTTGTTTCTTATTGAGCCACATGTCATGTTTGTGTGCTCACATATCCCTAGCCTTGCCTATATAAGTAGGCTCGTCTACATTGTTTGTATGGGCAATCAATCTATATCTTGTAATGATCTTGTTGATCATATTTTGCATCTTGAAAGAATACAATTTATTCCTATCATCTATTTTGTCTCTCTTGATTGTGCTTTCCATTGCCTCTTGATCTTGGCAAAATCTCACAGTTTTATTAGAATATCAGATGTAATGTAATGGAAAGATTCTTCATGAATGAAACCTAGAAATGTTAATAATATTTCACACTATTGGATGAATTAACTATTGGTTAAATGTAATTATGTTTTTATGTTTAATCATCTTTAATTGGATTAATTCGTGCTAAGAAATGTTAGTTTAATCATGTTAACCAAGTTGGGAAACCCTTTAGGTGTTAAGTTGAGTCTTCCGTTGTGTAATCTAAACGTAATGTTACCTTTATGTATTATTTAACTTATTAAAGTTTAAAATAAAAAAATTATTTACACTTTTTTCAAGTGTTTTAGTTTGATCCCTTCGAGGTTTCCTGGCAGGGCGTTACAGGAGGCCTGAAGTAGAAAATGGATTGGATTCGAGAGTGTCAATTAGTGTTCAAAGATGAATTGAAAGTGGCCAAAACAGGAGACACAAACATGGTGTTGGACTGCATTGAGAACATGGTCACGATGGAGGTCGAAGCAAGAGATACAGTGCACAACCGTGACACCCATTACAACG